>NC_066620.1:162315607-162447189 GCF_025201925.1 Gopherus flavomarginatus
ATTTTTGAGTGATAATTTTTTTGTGCATCTCATTTAGCATGTCCTTGAAGGATGAATATAATTGGAAAAATTACAAAAACCAAATACCTAATAACAATTATTTGATGTTCCTTGCATCTTTTGTATTTAATTTACAAAATGTTTGTATTTCTCTTCTTCTGAAAGAGAAAAAGCATTACAAAGCTTGAAATAGATTTTTTTTTATGGTCTATTGATTATTGAAACTTTCGAATGATTCTTTCACATTATCTTTTTGTCCAGAGTATGACTTATTTATTTTCAAATGCTAGGAATCGTATTAAACTTTCACCCACTAAAATAAAGCCTTTATAAGTTCTTTCTGACTTTTTTTTGAGAGCACTGGTTAACTTCCAGTTACTTCTTTGTATTTCACTTCATGCGGTTATTCAGAAATTACCAAGAACATTAACATAAAAGATGATCAAGTAGTCACGAAGTACCTTTAAAATAAGAGGAAAATTTTAAAATAGCACTGTAGCTTTTTTGTAAACTGGAAATTGTAAAATAACTATAATTTGATTGCCTTATTAGCAAAACACAGTACTTGAGTTAATGGGAGCTTTAGAGCATTGTAGAGATGAGTCTTTTGGATAAGTGATAACTTGGCAAAAAGGTTTTGTTTCTCTTCTGAGATCCCCTTGTGACTGAATTTGCAGCTTTGAATGTATTCCTACATTTTTTGTAATCTTATCCTCACATGCTGTTCAATGCTCCCTTAGTGTGAAGGGGGAGCTGAAATTGTATAAAAACCTGAGATAAGGCAGTAACATATATTTAATATTGTCCTCTAATAAAATCTAACTTTGCTGCCAAGTGGACGAATGGTGTGCTGCCAATATTCCTTTTTATTTTTAACCATATGCAGTTGAGCAGTGTTTTTTCTGTGACATATTAAAGAAGTTGCCATTCCCTTTGGCCTCTTCAGTAAATGTTTTTAACTCATGTTCTTACTTTCATGCCCTTCTGCAGTTAAACCTTGGTAGCGTTTCCTCATTTATTTCCTCTGGTGCTTCATACTACTTTAGTGCTGTTTACCAGGATTGCTCTCTCGCAGTACTTGAGGAAGAGAGTGAGAACACACTTGGCAGTTGTGACCATTAGGCCCTCATTCATAAAAGATCTACTGTTCCACCCCCTGGAGGATGCTGGTGTCCCTCTTTGTCTGGCTACGCTTCAGCCTTGGTCCCTTTAAAAAGGAAGGCTCTTGGCACAGTGCTGCCCCTTTTCAAACCCTGCATTCCCAGGGGATGAGTCAGCGACCACGCTGCCCCTTTGGCAGCAGTTTTCATCTCCCCCCTCGCCGCCCCCCCTAAAGCACTGTTCCCTTCACTCTGCCAGGCCAGCTGAACACCCCCCTGCTTAAAGGTGCAGGGCGGTCATTCTTCCTTTTCCCTCTCTGCAGCTTCCCTCATGGGTTGAGAAATTGTTGCAGATTGGCAGATGTAGTCCAGTGCTCACGGTGCAATGATTTAAATCAAGGTTTAACTCATCAAGTGGAAAGGCTAGATTTAAATAATTTTAATCATCTTTTCTGTTTGTACTTCAGTTATTTTCTAAAGAAAGGTGCATTCTCATTGATACAACGAATAAAACATGTTGATTACAGCTGTGTAGTGCCTTTGTACTAGATTTGCTACAGCTTTTTGCAACCTAGGAGGGAACACTAGAACCATATACATTTATTTAAGCAATTATATGGCTTAATATTTTCAGATCCTTAATAGTATATTTTTAGTACATTAGCAAATGACAGATTATATTGGTTATTCACTAAATTAACTTTTTGCTCATGATTTGTGTCAAGATGGATTAAGAGGGAACTAGAATTTAAACACAATGGCACAAAATTATTTTTAAGGCTGTCGATTTAATCACAGTTAACTCACGCGATTAACTCAAAAAATAATTGTGCTTAATCACAGTTTTAAATGCATTGTTAATAATAATACCAATTGAAATTTATTATAAATATTTATGGATATTCTTCTACATTTTCAAATATATTGATTTCAGTTATAATGTGGAATATAAAGTGCACAGGATTCAATTTATATTTTTATTACAAATTTGCACTCTAAAAATGATAGATGAAATAGTATTTTTCAATTCACCTCATACAAGTTACTGTAGTGCAATCTTTGTTGTGAAAGTTAAATTTACAAATGAAGTGTTCTTTGTTACATAACTGCACTCAATAACAAAACTATATAAAATTTAGAACCTACAAAACCACTCAGTCCTACTTCTTGTTCAGTTTGTTTACCTCTATGGGAGGTGCTGCTGCCTCCTTCTTATTTACAGTGTCACCAGAAAGTGAGAATAAGCATTCACATGGCACTTTTGTAGCTGGAGTTGAAAAGGCATTTACGTGCCAGATATGATAAACATTCATATGCTCTTTTCATGCTTCAGCCACCATTCTAGAGGACATGCTTCCATGCTGATGACTCATTAAAAAAAATAAATTAAATTTGTGACTGAATCCTTGAGAGAGAGTGTATGTCTCCTGTTCTATTTTACCTGCATTGTGCAATATATTTCATGTTATAGCAGTCTTGGATGATGACCCACCCACATGGTCATTTTAAGAGCACTTTCACTGCAGATTTGATAAAACGCAAAGAAGGTACCAATGTGAGATTTCTAAAGATAGCTATACAACTTGACCCAAGGCTTAAGAATCTGAAGTGCCTTCCAAAATCTGAGAGCGATGAGGTGTGGCACATGCTTTCAGAAGTCTTAAAAGAGCAATACACTGATGTAGAAACTACAGAACCCAAACCACAAAAAAAGGAAATCAACCTTCTGCTGGTGGCATCTGACTCTATTGATGAAAATAAACATGAATCGGTCCGCACTGCTTTGGATCGTTATTGAGCAGAACTCATCAGCATGTCCTCTGGATGATCATTGAAGCATGAAGGGACATATGAATCTTTAGTGCATCTGGCACGTGAATATCTTGTGATGCTGCCGACAACAGTGCCATGCGAACACTTGTTCTCACTTTCAGGTGACATTGTAAACAAGAAGCTGGCAGCATTATCTCCTGCAAATGTAGACAAGCTTGTTTGTCTGAGCGATTGGCTGAACAAGAAGTAGGACTGAGTGGACTTGCAGGCTCTGAAGTTTAACATTTGTTTTATTTTTGAATGCAGTTTTTTTGACAGAATTCTACATTTATAATTTCAACTTTCATGACAAAGATTGCACTACTTGTATTAGGTGAATTGAAAAATACTACAGTAACTCCTCACTTAAAGTTGTCCCAGTTAATGTTGTTTCGTTATGTTGCTGATCAGTTGGAACATTTAAAGTTGTGCAATGCTCCCTTCTAACATTGTTTGGCAGTCCTTTGCTTTGTCCACTGCTTGCAGGAAGCTGGTGGGGGGGCTTGGAACCAGGGTGGACTGGCAGCCCCCTTATCAGCTCCCCGCTCCCCTAAGTACCCTGTGTTGCAGCTGCCCAGCAGGCTCTCAGTCGGCAGTTCAGCTGTCCCTCCCCCCACTGCCATGTGCTGCTCTTGCCCTCTGCCTTGAAGCTGCTCTCAGAGATGCCTGCTTGCTGTGCAGGGGGCGAAAGGGGGGCTAATGTCAGGGTGTTCCCCTCCCCCCTTCTCCATATAGAGCAGAGAGGGGACACTGATGGAGAGAGACAGAGCGTGGGGCAGCAGGTGCTGTCTCAACTTCCTGATCCACTTAAGACAATGCACTTAAGAAGTGAGTCAGCTTACTTAAAGGGGCAGTGTGCATTTCTCTTTCTCTCTCCCACACACAAGGTCTGTGTTTCTCTGTCTGCTATGCTGTCTCCCCTCCCTCCAGTTCATGCTGCCTTGATGAGAGGCTACATTAACAACAATGTGTTAACCCTTGAGGGCTCAGCCGAGTGCTAGTTCATCATTTACCAGGAAGGCATTCCCTGAGGAAATATCCCTCCCTCCTCTACCCTCTAATTTCACCACCTCAACCAAGCCTTACAATCATCATAGCTGTGAACAGTTTAAATTGTTTGTATTATCTATATTATATATCTATATAATATATACTTTTTTGTCTGGCAAAAAAATTTTTCTTGGAACCTGTTTCCCCCCTCCCAATATACATTATTTGTTATGGGGAAATTGAGTTCGCTTAACATGGTTTGGCTTAAAGTCGCATTTTTCAGGAACATAACTACAACGTTAAGCGAGAAGTTACTGTATTTTTTTTGCATTTCAAATATTTGTAATAAATATAAAGTGAGCACTGTACACTTTCTATTCTGTGTGGTAATTGAAATCAATATATTGGAAAATGTAGAAAAAATCCAAAAATATTGAAATAAACATTCTATTGTTTAACAATGCAATGAATTTTTTTAATCACTTGACAGCCTTAATTATTTTTATTTAACTAAACCACCATAAATGTTTTGGATACATACACTTGTTATCAAAAGATGTTTCACATTTACAGCTAAATGATTTAGTAAAGGAACTGAGGGATTAATTGTAGTCAGTATATTTAATATTAAATCAGGTCATCCTGGGAAAGTTTTCAAATATGCCTAAGTGAAAGTGAAGCTAAGTTCCTACTCACTTAAGTCTCTTGAAAATGAGACAACAGTCTCGCAAGTTACTTTGGCTTTCCTTTGGATTTTTAAAACTAGTGGGACCCCCCTTCTGTTTTTTATTCGTAGACTGGAAGCGACACATTTTCTTGCTTTTTCAACTCCCAGTCAATTTCTCGACTTTGAATGAATTAGTCCAAATTAAGAAAATATTTTTTCTGTACCAGCAGATGATATTGCTGTCAGAAGCTAGTTTATCATTTCAAGGTAATAAACTGATGATTAGTTAGTGACTTCCACAAGTTGAGTGGTGTGACTTTCTTTAAATTATCAGCAAACATGTTCTGATTGAATGGTTCACTTACAGCCCTGAAATTTATTATGGGTGGCATGATTACTGGATGATTATTAGATGCACATATTGTATAGCAACATCTTCTTCTGCAGTTAAGCAAGTATGCTGATGACTTGGGTTCAGAATATCTAACCTGGGCCCTGAAAGAAATGTTTTTTTAGTCGCTCACACTGAGTAGTATTCCGTGCCCTGCTATTTTTTAAGAGATTATAAATGAAAGAGTCCTTCTGCAGTTGTTTGTAGCACTGTTTAAATGAGAACAGAGTAGAACTCGGACTCAGGTAGAGAGAAGCTATAAAATAAGAGTTTGAGACCACCCAGGTAGGCTCAGTGGATGATTCTGATGAATTATGTGGTATCTCCTGGACTCTGAGGTCTGGTCCCAAAACCTGTGGTGACTGTCTGTTGGTTTTGTTGGTTTTTTTTTTTTTGCATCCAGTAGCACAGCCCCTGTTGCATGCAAATTGGATGTACACTCAGGGTGGAGATGAGTTGAATGAGACTATTAAATGAGTTTCTGTATGACTCAACTCATTTCCTGCAGAAGTAAAATGTGTAGTCAATTTGGCAGGGAGTTTCAAGAGCGAGAAGGTTTTAGAGTTAAGGCATGGGATTGGGACCTAGGAGGATTGGGTTCTATGCATGGCTCTGCCATGTAATTCCTATTTGATGTTGGTTAAACTGAGCGTGTGCACCTAATTTTCTGGGTGCTCACCTTGATAACTAAAACCTTACTTGAAAAGTGCTGAGCTTTCATAATAGGAGCTCTTGATGCTCACACTTCTCAAAAATCTGGCCTTCACTGTCCCAAGTGCCAAAATCAGTGGACATATGAAAATTTTAGCCTAAATCTCTAATTCTCCTTCGGTAAAATTGGATAATATTTCCTATTTCAAGGGAGTGTTTTGTGAAGGGGGGAGGATAGCTCAGTGATCTGAGCATTGGCCTGCTAAACTCAGGGTTGTGAGTGCAGTCCTTGACGGGGCCATTTAGGGATCTGGGGAAAAATCTGTCTGGGGATTGGTCCTCCTCTGAGCAGGGGGTTAGACTAGATGACCTCCTGAGGTCCCTTTCAACCTTGGTATTCTATGATTCTAAGATAATGGTTTTTAATGTTTGTGAGGCACTTGAATACTACAGAGATGAGCACAATCAAAAACCCTATGAGGGAAAAAATATATATATTCAGTCCAACATTTGGGTGGTATGCAGTAAGCAGGATAGGGAGCCACATACTGAATGATCAGGGAAAATATTGAACAATTGCTTCGCTTACTGGGGGATTGTCCATCCTGTGTCCTGAATAAGGCAGGATTCTGTGGAAAAATTAATATGTGGCCTTATAACTACAGGCTATACCATACATGTACACAAGGGGATAGAATTCACATTGCACAGGTAACCTTAATTCTGGCATCTTCTAACTTGTGAATGCTTGGATTTTAAGATTGTTAAAATAGCCCACCACAAAAAAAAAGAGAAAAAAATACACAATGTGCGGAATTATGTAGTTTTAAGGAAAACTAGGAGAGGAGAGAATCCATCTTGAGTAACACAGTGACTCTTTGCATAGATTGTCAGTAAGATTTAAGCCTAGGAGCTTCAGTTACATGTTAGAAATCTGTCATTTAAACTAAAAGAAGAACTCAGCTAGTATTAATATGCTGGAATTCTGTATATCATAGGTTGGCAAACTACAGCCCGGGGGCCAGATGTGGCCCTTCAGACATTTTAATCTAGTTCTCGAGCTCCCGCCAGAGAGCGGGATCTGGGGCTTGCTCTGCTCCATGCGGCTCCCAGGAGCAGCAGCATGTGCCCACCCACCACAGCCAATGGGAGCTGCAGGGGTGGTGCTTTAGGACGGGGCAGTGCACAGAGCCACCTGGCTGCCCCTGTATGTAGGAACAGGAGGGGGGACATGCTGCTGTGCTGCTGCTGCTTGAGGTAAGTGCCTCCCAGAGCCTGCACCCTTGACCCCCTGCCATGCCCCAACGCCCTGAACCACCCTGATCCCCCTCCCACCATCCAAACCCCTTGGTCCCAGCCCGGAGCACCCTCTTGCACCCCCAGCACCTCATCTTCAGCCCCCCACACACACCCCAACCCCCTGCCCCAACCCAGAGCCCCCTCCTGCATACTGAACTCATTTCTGGTCCCACCCTAGAGCCTATGCTGCCAGCTGGAGGCCTCACCACCTTCTACGCTCCAACCCCAAATTTTGTGAGCATTCATGGTCCACCATACAATTTACATACCCAGATGTAGCCCTCGGGCCAAAAAGTTTGCCCACCTCTGCTGTATATGGACCACTAGTTAAGAGATGTCATATGCTGTCATTGGGTTACATAACTATTTGCTTGACATCAGTAGCATCCTGGGAATCATGATTCCTCCATTCTGTTCGATTCTTGGAAGGTAGTGTGATCTGGTGGCTAGGGGATGAAACTCAGGGTATGTCTACACTACAAAATTAGATCAATTTGGTAGAGGTCAATTTTTTTTGAGGCTAGTGTTGACCTTCAGAGTGTTGCACTGTGGTAGCTACTATCCCACAGTCTCTGCCGCCCACTGGAATTCTGGGTTGAGCTCCCAATGCCTGATGTGGCAAAAAACATTGTCATAGGTGGTTCTGAGTACATGTTGTCAGGCCTCTCTCCCTCCGTGAAAGCAACAGCAAAAAATGATTTCTTGCCTTTTTTCCTGGGTTACCTGTGCAGACAACATACCACGGCAAGCGTGGAGCCTGCTCAGCTCACTTTCACGGTATGTCTCCTGGGTGCTGCTGGCAGATGTGGTACTGCAGTGCTACACAGCAGCATTCCCTTGCTTTGCCTTGAGGACAGCAGATGGTGCAATATGACTCCTAACTGTTGTCATCGTACCGGGGGTGCTCCTGGCCGAGCTCGGTGAGGTCAGTCAGGGTTTCCTGGATTAAAATGGGTCATTCTCTTCTTTAAGTTTCGTCTAATGGAGATTCAGTCCTGCCTGGAATATCATGCCAGCTGGAGGCTTCTGCCTCAGGCTGCTCTCTGAGATGGCAGCACCTCGTGGTCGCACCTACCCCAGCCTATCCCTTGCTCCCGTGGCTCATGAAGCCTGGATAGTAGTAAGGAGCAGTTCATCTATAGACTGAGCAAGTGCATAATGGTGGTAGAATGTGCCTTTGGACGTTTAAAAGCTCGCTGGCACAGTTTACTGACTCGGTTAGACCTCAGCAAAACCTGTATTCTCATCATTATTACTGCTTACTGTGTGCTCCACAATATCTGAGAGAGTAAGGGGGAGACGTTCATGGTGGGGTGGGAGGTTGAGGCAAATCGCCTAGCTGCTGATTACGCACAGCCAGACACCAGGGCTGTTAGATGAGCACAGCAGGGCATGCTGTGAATCAGAGAAGCTTTGAAAACCAGTTTCATGATTGGCCAGGCTATGGCATGAAAGTTCTGTTTGTTGCTCCTTGTTGACCCCCTTCCCCTTGGTTCACTCTACTTCCCTGTAAGCCAACTGCCCTCCCCACTTTGATAATTGTTTGCTGAGGCAATAAAGTCGTTTCAAATTGATGCATTCTTTATTAATTTGTCACACACATGGGGGGATAACTGCCAAGGTAGCCTGGGAGGGGTGGGGGGAG
This sequence comes from Gopherus flavomarginatus, assembly GCF_025201925.1. Classification (NCBI taxonomy): domain Eukaryota; kingdom Metazoa; phylum Chordata; order Testudines; family Testudinidae; genus Gopherus; species Gopherus flavomarginatus. The sequence goes on from NC_066620.1 coordinate 162,324,163, forward strand.
GAGGGAAGCACAGAGTTGGAGTAGTTCTAGGGGCACCCCCCTAGAATGGCATGCAGCTCATCATAGAAACAGCATGTCTGGGGCTCTGACCAGGAGCGGCTGTTTGCCTCTCTGGTTCTTAGGTAGGCTTGCCTGAACTCCTGAAGTTTCACGTGGCACTGCTGCAGGTCCCTGTTATAGCCTCCATCCTTCATGCCCTTGGAGATTTTTTCAAATATTCTGGCATTTTGTCTTTTGGAACGGAGTTTGGATTGCACAGATTTGTCTCTCCATTCAGTGATCAGATGCAGTACCTCCCATTCAGTCCATGCTGGAGCTCTTTTGTGATTCTGGGACTCCGTGGTCACCTGTGCTGATTAGCTTTCCACGCTAGCCAAACAGGAAATGAAATTCAAAAGTTCGCAGGACTTTTCCTGTCTACGTGGCCAGTGCATCTGAGTTGAGAGCGCTGTCCAGAGTGGTCACAATGGAGTACTCTGGGATAGCTCCCAGAGGCCAGTACCGTCGAATTGCATCCACACTACCCCTAATTCTATCCAGCAGGATCCATTTCAGTGCTAATCCCCTTGTCGGGGAGGAGTACAGAAATCGATTTTAAGAGCCCTTTAAGTCGACAAAAATGGCTTTGTCGTGTGGGTGGATGCAGAGTTAAATAATTCTAATGCTGCTAAATTCGTTCTAAACTTGTAGTGTAGACCAGGGCTCAGTTAGTTTGTCTGGGTGCTCTTTGTTTCTTAGTGATGACGTTCAATTCTGTGGTTCTCCAGGTGTATTTTGAAAGTAAATTATGCAGGACCAGCCCCATTTTACAGTCCGCATTATCAAATACACAGATTTAATACATTTAATCTGGTAAAGTAGCATAGCTAACCGAATAAGACTTCAGTCTGCCATATTAGAGACCTCGTTTCTATTCCCATCTTTGCCAGAAGTTACATCCTCAGATCTTAAATTAATTTGTTGAAGAAGACGAATTGTATTTATCTGCCTTCTAAGTTAGGGATATGAAACCTTTGTACTCCATAATTCTTGTTAAGCAAGAACTAACACCTGTTTCACTGGAAGAAGTGAGTCTAGAGTTATGGTTCCTGATCTCCAGCATATAGCTCTGTCCAATAGACTAATGTCTAGTTGCTGCCTAAGGAGGATTTGTTTCCTTAGTGTCCCATCTGGAGCTCTAGTTCTGGCTGTTATATGATATAATGCTGAAGGTTCAGTGAGGCCTAAGTGTGCACTGTGCAGTCAGATCACTTGAAATAACAGGTATGTATATAATTGGTAATAAAGTTTAAGGGAGGAGGGATAACTCAGTGGTTTGAGCATTGGCCTGCTAAACCCAGGGTTATGAGTTTAATCTTTGAGGGGGTCATTTAGGGATCTGGGGCAAAAAATCTGTCTGGGGATTGGGCCTGCTTTGAGCTGGGGGTTGGACTAGACCAGAGTTTCTCAGAAAGGGGTCACCGCTTGTGTAGGGAAAGCCTCTGGCAGGCCCCCTGGACTATATGACCTCCTGAGGTCCCTTCCAACCCTGATGTTCTATTGTATGAGTCAATAAAGTTGACATGTGAACAGCAGTTTTCTGTGGATAAGTCTGGTAGAATTTCCACGGACAGTTTAAAAATCACCTCTTTGACCTCTGGACTACTGAATTTCAGTTCTGGTCTCTAGAAATACTAGAGTTCATAACATCAGACTTTAAAAAACTGGTACAAAGCTACCAATTTGTTTCACTAACTATATTATCAAATGACCTGAATTTTTTTTGAATTTTTTAAATAAACCACCTGGAGCTGAAATTTTTGATATTCCATGTATATTGGTTTCATTTTATACTGAAAATAAAGAGTTATATTGAAAAGTATATTGGACATGATTTCTTTTCTGCCTTTGGATGAAAGCGTGGACGAGCACTATGCTATAACAGGCCATTGGGTAAAAAAAAGTATTGTTGCAGTATTTCCCTACTACTTCCACTCTCATTTTAGATTGTGAGCTGTATGGGTAGAGACATGTCTGACTCTCTTTAAATGTTTATTTAGTCCCTAGAACAATGCCAAATATTTCGAAGTAAAGAGATGACGAGTTTTCCAACTACTGAATAGAAGTATGAAGTTGGGGGGAAGGGATTTACAAGCTTCCTCTGGTGTTAAAACTATTTCTGCTTAAAGATTTTCTTCCTTTTAATATTTGTGAACTTAATTTACTTCATACACACTTATGCTAGAAATTGTACTAAACTTAAAGAAATTGACTTTAAAATGTATGTCTGCATCAGAAGAAATTTTTTATAAGTGTATAAACTTTAATTGTAGAATTCTACATGTTTTACCTGTAGGCTGCATAATGGCTCACCCTGTTTTAGATCAAACGTGTTGATGCCTGCGAAAAGAAACAGTCAAACTTGTTAACAGAAGTTTTATACATGAAAATAGTATTACATTTTAATTTTCTCAAAGGCACTTATTAGTCATCTTGTTACACAAAACATTTTCAAGTATCAAACTTTGTACTATGTATATATTTAAGATTAGTTCTGATGACTGTTCCCTACTGCACTTCTCCATTTCCAATTTCCATTTGTGCTTGGCCGTCTTTTGTACAATTTCACTAGAGGGCAGTGCTATGCAAGAAGTGCAATGGTAAGTGCTGTATCTTGCCAACAAATCTTTTGCAAAAGAATAAATCTATATTGCATTTTTAAAAACCTAAAAGTTAGAAAAGACTTGTATTTAAAAGCTGCATCCAGTTGGCTTTATTGAGCCTGAACATTCACGCAGACTTTATTCCCATATAGAAATTGCATTTGAAATTAAAGCTTTTGATTTTAAAAATTGACATTTTTAACTGCCTTTATAACAATACAGTTGAAGGGCAGTGGGGAAAGCGTCAATTGTCATCAGTTAGATTGAGATAATCAGAGGTAACTGTGTAAATTCTATCCTGCTGTACTTTAATACAGGATATGCAGCCAGAACAGAAATTTTACTGTTTCAGTGTAGCACTTTAACTGATAAAACATTGTCAAATGGTAGCTGCCAGCAAGAAGCTTAGAAATGCCAAATTTAATTAATTTTAAATGCATTTAACTATAAATGGGTAGTGTTTCTGATAAAATACATAGCAGGCTTGCTGCAATAGTTGTTAAATTACTTTTAATCCATTTACTGCAGAGGTTTCTTCTCCAAAGACACTTATGTGCTCTAATTGAGTCACACTCCTTTTTGTCTGTGCTCTCTGCATTTCCTAGCATCGCAGGCTCTGAAACTGCAACTTATACCAAATATAATTTTTCACTGTTTATCTTGTTCTCTGCTCTACCCCCCTTGATTTGTTTTTCTCAGTCTGTCATTCCTCTCATATGTTAAGACTGTAAGTTCTTAAGGGCAGTTACTATACCTCTACCTTCATATAACGCTGTCCTCAGGAGCCAAAAAATCTTATCACGTTATAGATGAAACCACATAAAATTGAACTTGCTTGGCTATGCCAGAGTGCGTAGCCTCATCCCCACGGAGCGCTGCTTTACCACCTTATATCCGATTTTGTGTTATATTGGGTAGCATTATAATGGGGTAGAGGTATATCTTATTGTACATTGTGTACAGCACCTAGCATGATGGCATTGTGATCCACACCTATTAAGTTTCCAGCTTTCTCTGGACCTGGAGGTTTGCACACTTACCTGTGATGAAATCCTCTCTGGCTGCCTTATTATCAAACCTCTTGTGGAAGATGGGTCAAACACACACTGCATGTGGTAAGAGACATCCTGGTTCCTCAACAGGTGCAGACAGCCACTACTCTCTCTCTCCCTCCTCTCTGCTGTGGTCCCCTAGGCCAATGTTGTTTGAATGTGGGCACCAGGGGCTTTTCTTGTGGCTACAGCCTCCTTGGTAGAGATGAGGTTGGGGGCAAAACAGCAGCCTTGCCCCCGCCCCCAGAGAGAGACATGCTGGAGGAGAAGGCAACTAGTGAGTTCCTGGCTTTCTTTGGGGTGGTGGGGTCAGGTTTCAGCCCTGGGGAGGCTGGTGGCAGTCTCCAACTGTGGGGCTTCAAGATGCAGTGGCAGGCTCCGGGGTCCGACCCAGGATCTGGCCAAGGGCACTAGACTCCAAATGTGGGGTTTCAGGCTCCATCCCGGGGGCCCTGGCTGCACAGCATCAAGTTCCGGCCCTGGTCTCACCCCACACCAGCCTGGCCCCTGCTGCCTCCCTCAGTGCTCGATCTATTCCAACCCCATTGTCCTTGGCCCTCACTGCATCCTTACCCACCTCCCCTTGTCAGAGCTGAGTAAGTCTGCCATGAAAAGTGATATTTGTGTGTTTAATACCACTTTTCACAGCCAACTCTAGTAGCTAGCTGGTAGACTGTGAAAAATGACATTAACATACAAGTATCACTTCTCACGGCAGCAGACTTACTAGCTAGCAAGTCTTTTTTATTTTTTAATGCAACCAAAAACGCTGAAGAAAAAATCATAAAGACACATGCAAAGCACCTTATTTGTGTTTCTATTCTGTTTAAGTCCAGTAAAGAATAGAGACAACTATATATTATTATTATTGGGTCTGCACAAAAAAAAACTGTACATAAATAATGATTTGGACATGTATCTGTGCATTGTTAGGGGGCTTATTCCTTCACCCTCTCACTTCCCTGGTCCTTCTTGCATGAACAGAGAGCAACAATACCCAAAGTCCAAAGGCACAAACAATTCGATGTTTATTGGGGTGAACTTCCAGCAAACATGATTCCAGTTTCCTTCCTTAGTGTCCCCCTTCCCAGCTGTGACACCACAGAGCCTTGCCTGTGTCCCTGTTTCTGTTCCCATCCCCTGTTCCCATTTCCCCCTTTAGCAAAACGTGATCCCAATTCCCCCATCCCCAGTCCCTGTTCCCAACTTCTCCCCCGTTACTTCCTGATCGACTGCAGATTATATAGTAAAAGTTGAGTTCTGCTTAGCTATACCTTAACTAATCATTTTACTGAAATTTAACTAACCAATCCTAACATATTGTAACATGATTATTTAACCAATTATATCCCACCACCTTAATTGGTTTACACCAACAAAATTAATTATACAGCAGACGGAAACAATTACAGAACCAGATGGAGATCATGCAAATAAACATACAAACAATACAGAAGTGAGGATTTCACAGCTGCATCTATATGGACATAAGGGTTTTCCAGCTGTGTCTATTGATAAGTGAGTTCTTACCAGACAGAAAACTATCAAACTAAATTTCCTTTTACATGTTCTAGGCTTTTTCTTTTCTCCGGAGGTGATAGATCGGATCACCTTCCTAACAACCCCAGATTACCTTATTTCAGTATGACTAAACAGGACCTCAGACTGTCACAGTAAGAAAAGGCCATTACACAGTGATTTTTTGATTCTTTCTTTTATACCTCTATAAGTAGCTAAGTGATAAGAATACACCTAAATTCTTGAAGTATAGGCCTTTGCAGGCAGGCCTGAATATCTATATCCTAACATGCATATTTATTTTTCCTAAAGTTAATTAAGTATTTTAGGAAAAATTGTCAGAGCAGCCAGCAGCAAGAGTTGTTGCGAGAACCCCTGCCCTAGGCAGATGTAGGCGAACATCTGGATCTGTTGATCGTTTTGCATCATAAGAGTGGGGAATGAGAAGCAGAGTAACTTGGCATAGCTGAGAGGCAGGGAGCCAGGTAGGGAGTAGGGCTAGCACATACCATGCAAACAGGTTTTTGGGTATGGGGCAAGATTAATGTTGGGCCTAAATAGCAGAGAGAATGTGTGGGGAGAGATTGGATGGGGGGGTTGTCTGTAGAGGGTATAGAATTTATTGGGTGTGGTATTAGCTGGAGTGGAATTACATGGGAAAACTGGGCATGTGCAATTGTGAAGGAGTAGAATTGGGGTGGGGGGCTTGTTTGGAGCACTGTGGGGGGAATATAGAATGAATTAGTGGTCTGTGTTGGGAATTGATTTTTTGGGGGGGGGTTAGAAGAAAGAATAAAATAGTGGTGGAAGTAAAGAAATCAGTTTAATCTAAAATTCATTCTCTTCTCTCTGGGCATGTTTTTCTTCAACACAATTGAAAGCAGATAAACAAGTACAGGAGAGACGTCCCACAAGTGCACCCAAGGAGAGAGAACTCAGCAACAATTATTCCATTAACACAAATCAGAGTTCTTGTACTTCATACACATTCTTCTAGCTGCTTTCCCCTAGTGTAGTAAAAGGAATCCCAGTCATATCTGGAGTAGTGGGAGTGGGGCTGATATATACTCCCAAAACACAAGGTTGTCAGATGAGTTGGAAAACTGTGTATAGTCACCAATTACTCTACTTCATTCATTAATGATTTATGTAAATTTGACTCTGTTGGGTTTGGATTAGCTGAAGTTAGCTATTTTTGCTGATCTCTGAGGCCTCTAGGCATTATTGCTATAAAATGTGACAAGCATTAAGAAAATTTATGCTTTGCTCGGCCTTTTGGCAGATACTTACTTTTCAGCTCCATTTTTCTTATGTACCTTTATCTGATCCTCTTTCTGTGTCTAAGTAGCAGCCTTCTGGTTTTAGGAAGTGCATAGAGTGTGAATACAAAATGTCCCTGCTGGATGGTCACAATTACTATCTGTTTTGCCTCTGGGCAGACGATGGAACATCTGAATGCGACATCTGTTGTAGGATGATACCTTTAATTTGCAATTTCTGGGTGAGCTCTTTGGACTTTATTTCAGCATATACTGAGGTTTCAGATTCAGATTTCACAATGTTTCAGGGCTGAGTACCCAAACTTCCCTAATTCTGACTTTATACATAGCTGTAGCGCAGTCCTCTATGCTAGTGTATATGATGCTGAGTGATATTTAATTTCATGATTACATCTACTCATATCCTCTTATGCCCCAAATCTTGGTTTCATGGGATGAAATTTATTTCTGTCCTGTACAAAGCCAGATTACTTGAGCTTTCTGTGGGGTGGTTAGTGGGAATTTGGTTGAGGGGATGGAATTCACTCACCAGCCTGCAGGCAGTCCACATGCTGGAGTGCAGCCCCTCTGCATTTGCTCTGCAGCCCTTAAACTGGACTAATGGTGGGGGCTACTCCACTCTTGGTGCACAGACCACTGGGGACACTAATCACAGATATCATGTCCCTTCCCTAACTTCCCCGATATTGCATCTATCTGTTCAGAGACCAGTGGGGCACATCCTTCAAACCATACAGGTGTGGACTCCAGCTTGCATGGTCATTCTGCCCACCATGACTATATCCATCATGTGAAAGGAAGGGAATTATGCAAGTTGTCCACTGCACAAGTGAGGTTGCTCTTCCCCCTCCCCCCAAAGTAAAGAAGTAGTAGATTTTAGGAGAAAAGTAAAATATTGACTCAATTCTTTTCAGGAGGTTATAATTGATAGTTCTTCATGGAGTGCTTGCTCATGCCCATTCTGATAGGTGTGTGTGCTCACCACATGCACTGGTGCCAGAAGTTTTTCCATTCATCCATAGGGAGAATGTCTCCGACACCCTCTGGAGTGGCGCGCATATGCTGCAGTATAAGTGGCGTTGCCGGTTCTCCTCCGCCCTCAATTCCATCTTGCCACCAGTGATGCTGCTGAAATGTTCCTTGCTTCAGCAAATCTCCTTGTCCAGAACTGTTAATTGTGAACTTTTCTCCTGTAAAGAATTATTAAACTTGTTAGATAGTTCCCTTAGTGTGTTAGTTAGCTAGTTGTTAGTCGGGACTTAGCCTAGTGATGGGGTGTGCCCCGGTCCCCAGGCTTCAAACACTGTGACTGTTGTAAGAAATTGATGCCGGTGAGTGACCCTCACAGTAGATGCTTAAGGTGCTTGGGGGAAGCCCGCATAAGTGACGTGCTAAACTTATAAAAGTTTCAAGCCTCACACGAAAAAAGACTGGGACATTAGTCTCTGAGCACTACTTACGGAGTCGGCACTGACACTGGAACCGCCCAGGTTGGAATCTCCTCCTAGCACTGTGGCTTCGGTGTGGAGTGCTCTGCTGGTCCGAAGATGGAACTGGTGTCAATTTCCCCCTCCCCAGCATTGACTCCTCCAGGCCTTTCTTCACTTTCCAGACAATCTCCCATGTCCTGTAAAGGGAAGGAAAGGACAGGATGGGAGAGAAGACCCTTGAGGAGCTGCTCACTACCACCATGCAAGAGTCGGGGCCCAGCTCCTGCTGAACCGGTCAGCCCATCCCAGGACCCACCTGCTACCCCGGACAGCATCTTGGGAGTCTGGCATGTGACAGTGCCATCAACCCCAGAAGCCCTGCAGGTGGTGCAGGATATTTTCTCTACTGGTGCTGCCCACATGTTTATGGCAGCACTGCAGTCCAGGGGTAAGCTTGCCGTGAGACCTTTCCAACAGTCCCTGGCAGTGCAGTACCACTCCTTTCCTCAGGGAATGTCCCACCAGTGCTTGCCCACCCAGAGCCACCACGCCTCAGACATGGAATGGCCCACTCGGCGAAGTCCGTGGCGTCAGTCCTCCGCCTCAGGGCACCACTCATCAGGCTCGAGGCGCAGGTCCCCGGTGGTATGACACAAGCCTGCTGAGATGCACTCATCCCCTAAACAGCAGCAACGAGAATGTCGTAGCCATTCCCTGAGTGTTCAGCTCTGGTTCTGCACAGGAAGCCGGAGGTCCTGGGAGCCCTGTTACCAGTCATCAGAGTGCCCGTTTGGATCACCACAGCAGTGACGATGCTCCCTTGCTTGGCCATGTTCTCACTCCCACTCCTGTTTGATGGATCAATTCTGGTCGGAGAGCATTTGGTGTCAATCACCGTATCACCATCACTGATCTGCCGAATGCTGACACCAGTCACTAGGACCTCGATATGGAGGGTTGGCACCCTGGTGCAGGTCCCAATTGGAGCTCTGGAGCCAGCACCGAAGGAACTGAGTTTATTCATCAGCCTTAGCACTGTCTTGGTCCCCCGTACGCAGCCCTTCCTCGTCATGCTCAGACGCAGACCAGGAGTCCCTTCCAGCAGGACAAGATTGGTCATCAAAAGTATCGACACCTTCTATGGCACTGCCACCCGTACCATGGCCATAGGGCCAGTGGCCCAACCCTGGAATCCCTGGGAGTTTCCCTGGCAATCACAGGAACATGGGCTAGCCCACGGGGCCTTGAGCAAGTGGTCTCCCATGGCCTCCCACCCACCTTTTGGACACAGATGCGACCATGCAAGAGGCCCCCTCTGGTTGGCCCACCTTAACAGAGGGTCCTGCGGAAAAATTCTCAGGGGTGATGGAACCACCTGCCCCTGCTTCTGCCTTCTCATCACCCATAGGATGACACTAGGACTGACCAGGAACTTTTAAAGAGGGTCTCCTCAAACTTGAGCTGGAGGGCAAGGGGCTGGGGGAGCCCTTCGACTCCCTTTTTGATGTACTCAGTTCAGTGGCCCTGACTAAGGTAGCATTGCTGGTGCTTGAAGGGGTAGCCAAAATCACAAAATCATTGTGGTAAGATCCATCCCTCTATTAGAGATGATCTAGACAATATTTGGTCCTGCCATGAGGGCAGGACTGGACTCGATGACCTCTCGAGGTCCCTTCCAGTCCTGGAGTCTGAGTCTCCCTACCTACCCCCTATTTCTAAACGGGCAGAACACAAATATTTGCCTGTTTAAAGGGTGTGAATACTTAAATACATATCCTGCCCCAAGCTCTTTGGTGGTGTCGGCCATCAGTGCATGGGAAAGACTGGGCCAACTGGGAGCAATTCCCAGAAATAAAGACAGAGTTAATTTATTTTGGAGGAAAATGTTTTCATCTTTGGCCACTTGCAACGCTAGGCTCGATCTTCAGGCCCTGTATGGCCAATATGATTTGAACATCTGGCAGTCTCTGGCCAAGTTTTGCGAATCCCTGCCTGAAGGTCCTAGGAGAGAATTCCAGGCAATCTTTGAGGGCAAAGCGGTAGCTAGAGTGGCTCTCCAGGCAGCCTTTGATGTGGTGGATGGCATGGCTTAGATGAGAGCAGGCTGGTTGCAATCCTCTGGTCTCTCCACAGAGGTCCAGCAGTGAATGCGGGACCTCCCATTCTACAGACAAGCCCTGTTCCCAGAGCAAAGAGATACCAAACTACATGACTGGAAGGACTCCTGGGTTACCTTAAAGACCCTCAGCCTCCATACTTCGGATCCTTCTGGGAAGAGGTTTAAGCTGCAACAGCCACAGAGGTTTGGCAGTCAGCCCAGGTCAAAGCCCTTCCATGAGAAGGGCAAGGGCTACAAGCGCTGTCAGAGCCAGCAGCCCTTGACCTCAGCACGGTCCGGCTCTACCGACATGCAGCAGGGTTCAAAGCGGGCGTTTTGAGGGTGCTCCAGAGGGCCACCTTCCAGCCTGTATCCTGGATCCTACTTCCCACCATTTCTTCAACCACCTATCACCTTTCCTCCCTGCCTGGGCCTCTAACTATGGACCCAGGGGTCCTCAGTACTGTGGGTCAGAGCTATGTCCTCCAGTTTACTTCTGTTCCTCCCTGTCCTTCTTCAGGGACCCTTCTCATGAAAACCTGCTTCGGCAGGAGGTACAGAGCCTTCTGCAGGCGGGAGCTGTGGAGGAAGTCCCTCTAAACCTCAGGGCAAAGGGTTTTACTCCTGTTACTTTCTGATTCCAGATGCCAAAGGGGGGCTAAGACCCATCCTTGACATGCGAGAACTCAACAGGTATCTCAAGAAGTTGAAGTTTTGCATGGGCTCCCTGGCCTCCATCCTCTTCCTCCTCCATGGATCCGGGAGACTGTTATGCTGTTATGCTGCTCTCGATTTGAAGGATTCATATTTCCACATAGCGATTTTACACAAACGTTTTCTCCTTTTCACGATAGATTCCGCTCACTTTCAGTTTATGGTGCTTCTGTTTGGGCTGGCAGTTGCACCGGTGGTGGTGGTGGCATCTTACCTTGGAAGTCCAAGGTATTCAGATTTATCAATATCTCAACGACTGGCTGGTCAAGGTGCAAGATCCACTCCAGGTGCAAGATCCAGTCCGATGTCGCAGTACTGCAAGCCACGTGCCATGCCCTGGGCCAGTTGATAAATGAGAAATCAAAGTTAGTTCCAGTGCAGAGGGTATAATTCATCAGAGCCATACTCAACTCCACCTATGCCAGAGCCTTGCTGCCACAAGACAGGTTCCAGAAGATGGTGGATCTTATCGTTGGACTCTCCACGTTCCCTCTTGCCATGGCCCAGGTGTGCCTTCGGCTACTCTGCCACATGGCAGTATGCACTTTTAGTTGTTTGCCACGTAAGGCTCAAGCTGCGGCCCCTCCAGCAGTTGCTAATGATAGTCTATTCCCCATACAGAGATCACCTGGACAAGGTCATCATGATTTCACCAAGGGTACTTACCTCTCTGTGGTGGTGGCCCGACCCAAGCACACTCTTAGAGGGAGTACCATTTGACAATCCACACCCTCGGTCTCCCTGATTTCAGATGCCTCTGACCTTGGCTCGGGGAGTGCACCTCTGCAAGATGCAGACCCAAGGGACTTAGTTCCCAGAGAAGCTGGCATTGCACATAAGTGTCAAGGAGCTCAAGGCAGTCCAATTGGCCAGTGGGTGTCTTCCTGCCGCACCTGACAGGCAAAGTACGAGTGCTGATGTACATCAACAGGCAAGGGGGAGGGTGCTCGTCAGCTCTCTGTCAAGGAGTGCTTCGTCTGTGGGACTTCTGCATCCACCTGGAGGCCTGCCACCTCCCTGGCACGAAGAATGCTAGAGAATTGCCTCAGCAGGTCCTTCTGTCACCATGAGTGTTCATTCCTTCCAGAAGTGGTTCAGATGCTCTTCCAGAGGTGGGGAATTTTCAGATTGGACTTGCTACCAGATGGAAAAGGAAGGGTCGTCAGTTCTGCTCCCTGTAGGGTCTCTGTAAGGGTGCTCTTGCTGACGCTTTTCTCCTTTTGTGGTTGGTGGGGGACCTGATGTACGCGTTTCTGCTGATTCCACTCATCAGCAGGGTCCTGTCAAAGATCATGAAAACCCATGCTCTGTCCCTATTGATCACCCCAGTGTGTCTGCACCAACACTGTTTTGGTACACTGATGGATCTGGCAGTAATTGCTCCTTGATCGCTACCAGCCACCGAGACCACCTCTTGCACCCAAATCTCGCTTCCCTCTACCTCACGGCATGAATGTTATGTGGCTGAACCCAGAGGAAAGGACCTGCTCTAGTGAAGTACAGGAGGTCCTCTTGGAGAGTAGAAAACCTTCCTTTAGAATGACTTGTGCTGAGGTGGACAGGGTTCTCCCGCTGGGCATCAGAACGGACCATCTCCCTGATGCATTCATCCATGCAATCCCTCCTAGACTGCCTGCTCCAGCTGAAGAACCTGTCTTCCATCAAGGTTCATCTAGCGGCCATTTCAGCCTTTCACCTACATGTCCAGGAGAAATCAGTATTCTCACACGAGATGTCAGTCAGCTTCCTAAGTGGCCTTGAGAGGCTCTTCCCACTGGTTCGTAGCCTGGTCCCTTAATGAGACCTCCAATCTGGTGCTCACAGGCGCACCCTTCGAGCCTATGGACTCTTGTTCCCTTTCAGACCTGTCATGAAAAGTAGCTTTCCTTGAAGCAATTATGTCGGTGAGACGAGAGTCAGAGTTGAAAGCCCTGACCTCGGAGCCACCATATACAGTGTTCTACAAGAGCAAGGTACAGCTGGGACCCCATCCAACCTTCCTGACAAAGGAGGTGATCTTTTTCCACATAAATCAGGACATTTTATCCAGTGTTCTGTCTTAAGCATGAGGAGAGGCAGCTGCACGCTCTGGATGTTCGGCGTGCCTTGCCTTTCCAGCTCAGCTCTTGGTTGCAACAGTGGATAGGATGAAGGGCCTGTTGGTGTCCTTTCAGAGGATCTTCAACTGAATTACTTTCTGCATCCGGGCCAGTTATGAGCTGGCACGGGTCCAACCACTGACTGTTGTGAAGGCCTACTCAACGAGAGTTCAAGCATTGGCGGCTGCCTTCCTGGCTCACATTCCTATCCAGGACATTTGCAGGGACATGACATCTTTAGTGCACACATTCATGGAGTACTATGCCATCCCTCGCAGGCCAGAGACGATGCTGGGTTCGCAAGAACTGTTAGTCTTTGTGTCCATGAACTCCTACCTGTCTCTAGGTGACTCCCAAGCAGTACCACCAAAGTGAATGGACATGGGCAAGCACTAGAAGAAAAGACAGTTACCTTTTTTGTAACTGGTGTTTGAGATGTGTTGCTCATGTGTGTTCCAGGACCTGCCCTCGTTCCCCACAGTTGGCATTCCCACACCTTCAGTTCCTTCTTGCCAGGGAGTCAGCAGCACCCTTTATATTGTGGCATATGCGTTCCACTCCAAAGAGAGCGAGAGCCGGTCCCCTATGGATGCCATTTGAGGGGGAAAAACTTCCACCACCAGCACATGTGGTGAGCTGACTTGAATGGACACGAACGACATATCTTGAACACCAGTTATGAAAAAGGTAACCATCTTTTGCTTGCACTTCCACCCTCCTTTACAGTTTGAAATGTTCTGGGGTTTCTGGATTCAATTCAATTGTGATTTGTTTTACATAACAAATCTGTTTATCTGCCAGTTTCCTTTATCTCCTCCACTAATGTATGCCCACCCTTTACTGGGGAGGCGTTGTAACAGCTCAGAACTTTGAGCTTGTGAAATTCTGAAGCCTGGTAGAAGATGTATAAACCTAAGAATGGGGATAAATTATTCTTCCAAATCAATCAGAAGTAAATTATGCCCTTACCCTAAGGTGAGAACAGTTAGAAGCAAGATCAGCACTAAATACACCTGAACCCTGTGTGAAAGATTCTGGAATGCCCAGGCATGCTTCAATCAATCATGATCCTAGAAATGGACCATGGAAGCAAATGAAAAGTGTTTTGAGAGAGAGTGTGCTACTATACGTCCATGGTAGAGCCATCTTAAAGAGATGAAAAACTGCTTTCCCTCTGGATGCTACATGTATACTTGTACACTTCTGAAACTTGATTCTTTTTGTATGAATGAATAATACCAGTGTTCCTTAGTGAACCACTGAGATGGACAGTAGAACGAATCTACAGGAGACCCTCTACGGATGAGTAGTGGGAATTCAGGTGAAACAAAATGTTAACTCAAAATGTGAGCTTCAAAGTAAGAGGGAGGGATTTATTTATAGTATGCGTGTGGGTTGGGGGAAGGAAGCTGGTATGGGACAACGCAATACAAAAATGTTGAGTTGAAAACCAGAGTAGAAAAGACAGGTGTTGGTTTACAGAGGGCAGAGTGTTTTTCTGTTCCTTGGATCTGGCACACTGAATTAGCACTTCAATGGCAAAGAAAAGGACAATACTGGCAAAAGGGACAAAACCTAGATGTGATCGCTGCTTTGGAGTGAGGAGCCGGACAAAAGAACCTCCGTGAATTATACAATTTATTAGCATCAATAAGATTTGATTCTTGTCTTCCTAACAATATTTTTAGCAATATTGTCCAGAAGCATGTCTGTTTTCTTTTGTACAGTATTGTATGTGATGCTTCATAGATTTTTATATGGGTTGCCATTAAAAGTAAACTTTTATTGTCATCTGTCACACATTCGTATGAGACCTCCATTGTTTCCTGTTTTCTCTGAGATCGTTGTCTGATAATTGTAGATAAATATTTTGTTCTCAGTGGTAGCCACTAAAAGAAACCTCCTTACCCTGTAAAGCTTATGAACTAAGTCAAGACAAGAAAAAAAAGTAACGAAAGGGTTTGTGGATAAGGGAGGTCATGTATTACGGTAAGGTATCTGGCTGATGAAGTTAGTGATGCATATATATCAGGGGTTCTCAAACTGGGGGTCAGGACCCCTCAGGGGGGTCGCGAGGGGATTACAGAGGGGATTGTGAGCTGTCAACCTCCACTCCAAACCCTGCTTTGCCTCCAGCATTTATAATGGTGTTAAATATATTAAAAAGTGTTTTTAATTTATAAGTGGGGGTCACACTGAGACACTTGCTATGTGAAAGGGATCACCAGTAAAAAAGTTTGAGAGCCACTGATATATATATTGAATGTTTTACAAATATTTGGGGAGATAGACTTTCTTAGTTGGGAAAGAACTAGCATTTATATATTTGATTGTATTATCTCAATTTTATCTAATATACCTTATATTTTAATTTGTTTATGGCAAGAGTATATATTGGGGGAAAATCAGTGGTCATTAATAAAGAACCCTGAACTGTGACCTTATAGTTGGAAATAGAGGTAACAAAATGAACTTTCAGATAGGCCCTGTAGTTCACATGCCTTATCACCCACTAGGGGCTGCAGAGTTTCTCAGAGCGTAAAGACCTTTAGGATGCTAAGCATGGTTACAGCATCGTTCACCATAGAGGTTACTAAGGCAGATGTATATAGGAATCATTCACCTATTATCGAAGATTACTATAAATTCTTGTATAATTTAATTGTCATTCAGAGGCTTGAGAATTCAGTAATAGTCTGTGTATACCATATGATGCAGAAAAAATGTATAATGATTTTAATAACTTCACTTGTGGTGTTTGTGCAGTTGACCTACAAACTTATTACAGGTCACCAAAGAAGGACTGGCATTGGCATAGGGAAAAATGAAATGTCATTTGTGACTGGATTAGATGTATTTCTTCACGCTTAGTGATGCTAATAGTTGCTCTTTACCCATCATTTACCATTGGTTACCATACAGTGGTGTACAAGATACATTCATTTCCTTTTCCACAATAGAGGGATTCAGATACTGTAGTGATGTCTTAATTATTGCTAAATGTTGGCCATTTCACCAACATACATCTCACAATCGTAAAAATTGTAGGGAATTTCTAAAGATTCTTATTCGTTAATAAATGTCCATTTACTTTATAGCAAGCTTACTTTGCTTTTCAATACTACCAGGGTATATTTCTGCTTTCAGACTCTTGCTTAAGGCATTTTGCAAAACACTCCCATGTTCTAAACTTTATAGAGGTGTCAGAAATGTTCAAGAGTGAGAATTAGACTGGAAAAATGTTTAGAGAAATAACTCACTTCTCACTGATGGAAGCTGTTACTAACTATCTGAATATTTTTTAATATCTATAAACAAAAGTGTAGTCCTTGTCTGAAAACATTAGAGACTGTTCTATAAAAAGAATATATTGGTTTAACATCTAGATGACTCAGGATGTCCTATTTATTTGCAGAAACATGGCATGGATACTAACTCATTCTCATATACTGCAGGATTTTTTTGCTCTGTTATGAAAATGTAGACATGTATTTTGCAGTGCTCCTTTAATAGGTATGGGTAAAGTATTCACAGAATTTGAAGAGGGCTGTGGTTACTTTGATAACTGTAAATGTCTCAGTTGGCTTATATGCAGCCATTGACCATTCTGATTTTTGTGCCTTTTAACTTTCAGATAAAGATGGAATATTCTTGTTTCTCTCTAGTTTCCTAAAGAGTTCCTTAGCATTGTAAAATAACTTGTAATATTATTCTAGATTAGAACCAATAAAACAAGTATGGGGTGAGTGCATATAGATAAGATGTGGAGAAACTAAAAAAAGAACAAGATTTGATTTGCATTTTCTATCATTCTTGTATTGCTTTAAGAAGAAAATGAGAAGTGACTTGTGATTTTCAGCTCCATGAGAGAGAAGGCATTCACCTTCCTTTCTTCTGTCCCCATCAGAAAACCCTTCTTAGATATTTTCAAGTTCTAATGGGATCTCCGTGAAAGCAATGGCAGACTATCGTTTCACTCCTTTTTTCCTGCGTTACCTGTGCAGACGCCATACCACGGCAAGCATGGAGCCCACTCAGCTGACAATCACTATAATTCTCCTGCTGGCAGTCGTGGGACTGCATTGCTACACAGCAGCAGCTCATTGCCTTTTGGCAGCAGATGGTGCTTTATGATTGGTAGCTGTCGTCATTTCCTGGGTGCTCTTTAACCGACCTCTGTGTGGTCAGTCAGGGGCACCTGGGCAGACATGGGAGTAACTCAGCTTGGTCATTCCCATCTTCTGCCGAGCACCCAGGAGATGATGATGGCTAGCAGTCGTAATGCAGCATCTTCTGCCGAGCACCCAGGAGATGACGATGGCTAGCAGTTGAACTGCACCATCTGCTGCCACTCCGAAGATGTAAAAGAGAGATGGAGTGGATCAAAACAAGAAATAGACCCAATTTTGTTTTGTATTCATTTGCTTCCTCCCTCCCTCCGTTAAATCAACAGCCTGCTAAACCCAGGGTTTTGAGTTTGATCCTTGAGAGGATCATTCTGTGTGACAGTTGTTTGTGTTTCTCCTTGATGCAAAGCCACCCACTTTGTGGACTTCAATTCCCTGTAAGCCAGGTTGTCAAAGCAGACAATCGTTTCGTGCCTTTTTTCAGCCCAGACGCCATAGCACTGGGATCATAGAGCCCGCTCAGATCACCACAGCATTTATGAGTACTGTAATCACCACGCGCATTATCCTGGAGTATATGCAGAACCTGCCAAAGCAAAACCAGGCAAGGAGGCGACGGCAGTATGGTGATGCGTGATGAGGACGTAGACATGGACATAGACTTCTCACAAAGTATGGGCCCCAGCAATGTGCATATCATGGTGTTAATGGGGCAGGTTCATGCTGTGGAACGCAGCCTCTGGGCCTGGGAAACAAGCACAGACTAGTGGGACTGCATAGTATTGCAGGTCTGGGACGATTCCCAGTGGCTGCAAAACTTTTGCATGCGTAAGGGCCCTTTCATAGAACTTTGACTTGCTTTCCCCTGTCCTGAAGCGCCAGAATACCAAGATGAGAGCATCCCTCACAGTTGAGAAGCGAGTGGCGATAGCCCTGTGGAAGTTTGCAACACCAGACAGCTACCAGTCAGTCAGGCATCAGTTTGGAGTGGGCAAATCTACTGTGGGGTCTGGTGTGATCCAAGTAGCCAATGCAATCAAAAAGCTGCTGATATCAAGGGTAGTGACTTTGGTAAATGTGCAGGTCATAGCAGATGGCTTTGCTGCAGTGAGATTCCCTTATTGTGGTGGGGGGATAGACAGAACCCATATCCCTATCTTGGTACTGGAGCACCAAGCCAGCGAGCACATAAACCACAAGGGGTACTTTTCAGTGCTGCTGGAAGCACTGGTGGATCAAAAGGGACGTTTCACCAACATCAACGTGGGATGGCCAGGAAAGGTACATGATGTTCGCATCTTCAGGAACTCTGGTCTGTTTCAAAAGCTGCAGGAAAGGACTTTCTTTCCATACCAGAAAATAACTGTTGGGGATTTGAAATGCCTATAGTTATCCTTGGGGAGCCAGCCTACCCCTTAATGCCATGGCTCATGAAGCCACACACAGACAGGGCAGTACTCAGGAGCTGTTCAAGTATAGGGTGAGTAAGTGCAGAATGGTGGTAGAATGGGCATTTGGACGTTTACTGACTCGAATAGACCTCAGTGAAACCAGTATTCCCATTGTTATTACTGCTTGCTGTGCGCTCCACAATATCTGAGAGAGTAAGGGGGAGATGTTTATGGCGGAGTGGGAGGTTGAGGCAAATCTCCTGGCCGCTGATTACACGCAGCCAGACACCAGGTCAGTTAGAGTACAGGAGGGCGTGGTGCACATCAGAGAAGCTTTGAAAACCAGTTTCATGACAGGCTAGGCTACAGTGTGAAAGTTCTGTTTGTTTCTCCTTGATGACGCCCCACCCTTGGTTCATTCTACTTCCATGTAAACTAGCTACCTTCCCCTCCCTCCTTCGATCACCCCTTGCAGAGGCAATAAAGTAATTGTTGCTTCACATTCATCCTTTCTTTATTAATTCATCACACAAATAGAGGGATAACTGCCAAGCTATCCCAGGAGGGGTGAGAGATGAGGGAAGCACTGGGTGGGGTTGGGGAGGACGGAAAGACAAGGCCACACTGCACTTCAAAACTTATTGAAGGCCAGCCTTCCGTTGCTTGGGCAATCCTCTGGGGTGGAGTGGCTGGGTGGCCGGAGGCCCCACCACTGTGTTCTTGAGCGTATGGGTGAGGAGGCAATGGAACTTGGGGAGGAGGGCAGTTGGTTACACAGGGGCTGTAGTGGCGGTCTGTGCTCATGCTACCTTTCCTGCAGCTCAGCCATACACTGGAGCATGTGAGTTTGATCTTCCAGTAGCCTGAGCATCAATTCTTGCCTTCTGTCAGCAAGCTGACACCACCTATAATCTTCAGCCCACCACCTCTTTTCACGTTCATATTGTGCGTTCTTGCACTCTGACATTGTCGGCCTCCATGCATTCTGCTGTGCTCTGTCAGTGTGGGGGGACAGCAGGAGCTCAGAGAACATTTCATCCTGAATGCGTTTTTTTTTTTTTTGCCTTCTAATCTTCACTAGCCTCTGCAAAGGAGAAACATTTGTAGCTGGTGGAGGAAAAGGGAGAGTGGTAGTTTTAAAAAGACACATTTTAGAGAAAAATGGGTACGCTCTTTCACATTAAACCTTGCTGTTCACATATGCTTTCGTTACCAGGTCACATTTTGCCTCTTGTATTGAGGGCCTGCTGGTTTGGTATGAGAGATCACTCATGCTTCACCCCTTCCCCCACTGCATGGCTAAGAGCAGGGAACATTTCTGTTCAGCCACAGCTGAGCAGGAATGGGCACCTCTGAATGTCCCCTTAATAAAAGCACCTTATTTCAACCAGGTGACCATGAATTATATCACTCTCCTGAGGATAACACAGAGAAATAAAAAACGGATGTTGTTTGAATGCCAGCAAACACCGGGACCATACGCTGCCATGCTTTGTTATGCAGTGATTCCTGACTACGTGCTACTAGCCTGGCGTGGAAAGTGTCCTACCATGGCAGATGGAATAAGGCCACCCTCCCCATAAACCTTTTGAAAAGGCTTTGGGAGTAGATCCAGGAGAGCTCTATGGAAATGTCCATGGAGGATTTCCGCTCCATCCCCATACACGTTAATAGACTTTTCCAGTAGCTGTACTGGCTGTGAATACCAGAGCAAATTAATCATTAAACACACTTGCTTTTAAAACATATGTAATAATTACAAAGGTACACTCACCAGAGGTCCCTTCTCTATCTTCAGGGTCTGGGAGCATGCCTTGGGTGGGTTCAGGGGTTACTGGCTCCAGGTCCAGGTTAAAAAACATATCTTGGCTGTTGGGGGAACTGCTTTCTCCACTTTCTTGCTGTGAGCTATCTTCAATCTCTTCTTCATCATCTTCCTCGTCCCCCAAACCCTTTTCCCTGTTGCATGGTTTTCCATTGATGGAGTCAAAGCACAGGGTTGGGGTAGTGGTGGCTGCCCCCCCTAGCATGGCATGCAGCTCATCATAGAAGCGGCATGTTTGGGGCTCTGATCCAGAGCGGCAATTTGCCTCTCTAGTTTTTACATAGGCTTGCCTTAGCTCCTTAATTTTCACGCGACACTGCTGTGCGTCCCTGTTATGGCCTCTGTTCTTCATGCCCTTTGAGACTTTTTCTAATGTTTTGACATTTCATTTACTGGAACGGAGTTCAGCTAGCACAGATTCGTCTCCCCATATGGCGAGCAGATCCCATACCTTCCGTTCGGTCCATGCTGGAGCTCTTTTGCGATCCTGGAACTCCATCATGGTCACCTCTGCTGATGAAATCTGCACTCACCTACTCTTTGCCATGCTGGCCAAACAGGAAATGAGATTCAAAAGTTCACAGGCCTTTTCCTGTCTACCTGGCCAGTGCATCTGAGTTGATAGTGCTGTCCAGAGTGCTCACAATGGAGCACTCTGGGATCGCTCTCAGAGGCCAATACCATTGAATTGCATCCTCACTACCCAAATTTGACCCGGCAAGGCAGATTTCAGCGCTGATCCCCTCGTCGGAGGTGGAGTAAAGAAATGTATATAAAGAGCCCTTTAAGTCGAAAAAAAGGGCTTCATGTCATAAACAGATAGCTAAGGGTTAATGTCTCTTCCACCTGAAGCACCTGACCAGAGGACCAATCAGGAAACCGGATTTTTTCAACTCTGGGTGGAGGGAAGTTTGTGTCTGAGTCTTTGTTTTCGGTCTGCCTGCTTTCTCTGAGCTTTGGAGAAGTAGTTTCTACTTTCTAGTCTTCTGTTTCTAAGTGTAAGGACAAAGAGATCAGATAGTAAGTTATATGGTTTCTTTTCTTTGGTATTTGCATGAATATAAGTGCTGGAGTGCTTTGATTTGTATTCTTTTGAATAAGGCTGTTTATTCAATATTCTTTTAAGCAATCGACCCTGTATTGTATCATCTTAATACAGAGAGACCATTTGTATGTATTTTTCTTTCTTTTTATATAAAGCTTTCTTTTAAGACCTGTTGGAGTTCTTCTTTACTTCAGGGAAATTGAGTCTGTACTCACCAGGGAATTGGTGGGAGGAAGAAATCAGGGGGGGAGATCTGTGTGTGTTGGATTTGCTAGCCTGATTTTGCATTCCCCCTGGGGGAATAGGAAAGTAGTTTTTGTTTCCAGGATTGGGAACAGAGAGGGAGATTGACTCTGTTTGGATTCACAGAACTTGTGTCTGTGTATCTCTCCAGGAGCACCTGGAGGGGGGAAGGGAAAAAGGATTATTTCCCTTTGTTGTGAGACTCAAGGGATTTGGGTCTTGGGGTCCCCAGGGAAGGTTTTTCAGGGGGACCAGAGTGCCCCAAAACACTCTAATTTTTTGGGTGGTGGCAGCAAGTACCAGGTCCAAGCTGGTAACTAAGCTTGGAGGTTTTCATGCTAACCCCCATATTTTGGACGCTAAGGTCCAAATCTGGGACTAAGGTTATGAGGTTATGACACTTCATTGTGTGGACGGGTCCAGGTTTAAATCGATATAATGCTGATAAATTTGACCTAAAATCGTAGTGTAGACCAGGCCTCAGATTGTAGTGGGAGGAAAATAATTATTCTGTTACTTGTAAATTGCATTTCTGTGAGAGGCTCTCTTGATCTGAAATGGCATGCCCAGCTTCCAGTGATGAATGCGTCTTCTGTCATGTGTGTAGTAGAGAAAGTTATAGTTAACTTTGCAGTAGTAGATTGTTACCCTTAGGAAGGGACACCAAATGCTATGTAGGGGAAAGATCTAGCTACATCTCTGGGGGAGGGGAAAAACACTCAAGAATGCTTCTTACAAGTAAGGGGAAAACTTTTTTGAGTACAGTGCTAAATTTTGTAGCAGGCAGAATTTCACGTGATGGAGTGGCCTGTGGAAACGCAATATTTGTATTAGCTGGGTTTCAGCTAATAAAAATCTCCTAGGATAATTGGAGAGCACAAAATTCATCCTTTGCCTGTCTTTTTGGTGTCAGACTTCTGTCCCTGAAGAATAGCTTCCGTAGTATAAAACTTTGAATGTAAAGACTGAAACTGCGTATTATATTTTTTTCCTTTAAAGGTAAAGAAAGTTGTGTGGGTGTGCCTCTGCAGTCAGTATGCAGTGATAATGATTTGTTGGCATTTGTAGCAGTATTGGAAATAGTCAAAAGGTGCTACTGTAGATGGTTTTGCTTAATAGATTATAAGACATCCTTGTGGAGGAGGGAGGTGGAGATGTTTGTCAGTTGTGATGTAATTCTTTTTAGATTCGGAGCAGATCACTCATAAAGCCTGCTCTTGTCTCTAAGAATCACTTTGTTAGGTGCCATTGGCTACAGGTTATATGCATGCAAGCACACAAAACATTGTCATGCTAGAATTGTCAAATAGATTAGGCTGACATTCTTCTAATAAAGATTTAGTGAAATGTATTTGCTATGCTTAAGGACATTACTGGATTTACTCATTTTGCCTTTAAACAAATCATTTTATTTAGAATTTTGTAGCAACATGTCACTCAGTACAGAAGACACTGTGTGGCTCCCTGAAGCCTATATAGCATATTAATTCTGTCGAAGTGTGCGATGATAATAAGTTGCGCTTAAAACAGTTTGTTCAGTCTTGTTCACCTTTTTATGGAATTATTCAGAATTTTTTGAAGTTAGGTTTGCATCCTTTAAATCTATTTTCCCAGCCTACTCAGTGAAAACTGTGAAGGTTTAAGTTGGAGTCCTTACCAAAACCAAACAAGCAGTATTGAGTCCCTGCAGGCACATGTTCAACTGGAAATATTGCTAGTCTTCTGGCTCTCTGAGAGGAAGATACAATGTACATAATACAAATTAAACACATAAAGAATAGACTTTAAAATTGGCTTGCTTGACAGCCTGCAGGGATCTCTCCTGATTTGCCTCTCAGCAATATCATCTTCCTGTCTCTACTTATGCGACCTGTGTACGTTTGTATGTTCAAATCTTGCCTCCTAGGGTACATCTACACTTAAAGCAGTGTGCAGAGTATAGACATTGCATGCCCACCTAGAACTGGTATAAATAGTGTAGACCATGGTGCATGGCTTAGATGAGAAGTATTACCTGAACCCCCACATTTTTAGGGCTGCCAGGTTAGTTTTCTGCCAGACTGCCAAGTTGAAAAGGGCCCATGGTGGTGCTGACCGGGCTGTTAAGTCTGGTCAGCGGCATGGCAGGGGCCCAGGCTAAGGCTAAGGGCTAAGGCTCCTTGCCTGTCTTAGCTCCATGCAGCTCCCAGAAGCGCCTGCCAGGTTCTTGTGGCCTGTAGGTGCCTGGGCAGCCAGGGAGGCTCCACAGTTCCCCCTCCTGAGTGGTGGCTTCACAGCTCCCATTGGCCAGGAACTGCTGTCAATGGGAGCTGAAGGGGTGATGCCTGTGTGTGGGAGTGCTGCATGTGGAGCCTCCCTGGCTGCCCCATGCTCCTAGGGACCTCAGGGATCTGGCAGCCACTTCCTGGGAGCCACAATAATTACTGCTGGGACCCCGCACCTGCTCCTACCCCCCCAACCCCCTGCCCTAGCCCGGAGTCCCTTCCCACACTGTAAACCCCTCATTTCTGACCCATCTGGATCCTGCACCCCATCCCTCTGCCCTAGCCTGGAGCCCTCTACCTGGAGCCCTGCGCCCAGATACCATAACCCTTGCACCCCTGCCCCAGCCCAGAGCCCTCTCCCATGTCCTGAACCTCTCATTTCTGGCCCCACGTGGACCCCGCACCCTCAGCCCAGAGTTCGTACCCCTCACCATCCGGCACTCCAACCCTCTTCCCCAGCTCAGTGAAAGTGAGTGAAGGTAGGGGAGAGCGATCAACGTAGGAAGGGGGTAGGGTGACCAGACGTCCCGGTAAAATATTTGGGTGGTTGTCCTAAGATCAGTTGGGACTCAATTTGTTCTGATATTTCGCTCCACCGGCAGCACTGTGTGAGTGAGGGCGGGGCCTTGGAGAAGAGGCGGGGCTTCTGGGAAAGGGCAGGGCAGGGGTGTGCGGTTTTGTGCCATTAGAAGTTGGCAACCCTACACATTTATACTATACCCAACTCTCTATGTGCCCAAGCAGTGCTTTCCACATCTACACTGCTGTTTTTAGCTGTGTAGTGTCCCATTGCTGGAGACTTTTACTGCTGTATGTAGCTACACACAGCAGTAAAAAAGTGTGGATGCAGCCTGCCTTTCACTATCATATGTAGCTACGCATGTAGTGCCTGTACTCTACATGCAGCTGTAAGTGTAGACATAGCCCTAATATGCAAAATGTTCCCTCATATCGCACTTCCTTGTAATATATTCCAAAGAACTCTAGAAAACTGTCCACCTTAAGACTAGCTAGTGCACAGGTTCTGAGCCTTGGTTAAAATTCTACTCCAGGAGATTCAGCCACACAGCTTCCCTCAAAAATAAGATGGTAGCTAAATTACCTGGACTGCTTTGAAAAATCTCAGCTGAATACCTCTAAAAATTAATAAACTTGGGTTTGATAATTTGATGTAGCTTTCATATGTACAAATGAAAACCATTCTATTATTCCTTATTAGTTCTTTTAGCCTCAGCTACATACTGGTCAATTATCTGATGGAAAGAAAATATGCATAAAATGACACCTTTCCCATATGTTAAATTGGAAAATGACATGTATGCCACTTTTTCTGAAAGTTTGAAGGCATTCTGAAATACATAGGGTTTATCTACTTAATAAGACTTAAGTGTAAAATCGGATACCATTTATTTTTCAGTCTTTTGAAATAAGCAAATAACTGTGCATACTTAACAGATGACATTAATATTAATCAGTTCTTTAAATACTAATTGATTTTTTTTCTCTAAGATACGAGAGTACCAGTACATCAGATTTCTGGATTTTCTGCCTTTAGTTCAGGTTTTCATTTTTACTAGTAAGAAAAATAGGCAACCACCAACAGGACTATCATTCAGTAATGGTCTAAATGAGTAGTATAATTTTACAGTGGTTCTGAAGCTTTCCCTGAATAGTAGGAGTCCAGAACCACCTAGATTATTGTCACCTACTTTCTGTTGCAGAGACTGTTTTCTATGTTTATATAATACCTAGCATACTGAATTCCCCAGGAAACAATAGATGAGGTGAGGAAGAGGAGGACATGGAGACTCTTTATGGATGTGACATGTAGAATGGCTGTGAGATAAAACACACACACACACTCTATATATATTATTGTGTGTGTGTGTTTCTATAGCAAAAGTTTTTAATGTTTTTGTTTTGTTTTAGGCTTATGGTATGTCTGCTTTGCCTCTAAACTTGATAAAAGGAACTAGAAGTCCTACTTATGAACGTTTGGAGAACACTGAAGATATTGAAGAAGTAGAACAGCGTATACTAAGGATTAAATCAAAGGTTTGGTGTTTGTTACATAACATTTCAAACTTTTCCATTTATAGTGCTCCTGTTGCTCAGCATTTCATTATGGTATAATGTTTAGATCACTGCTCATTTTTACAATGTCAGACTGGCAGAAGTTAATATTCTCTCTTCTTCCAAAGTTAGGTGTTCTCAGTTTCTCCTCCAGATGATGGATTCCTTCCACATGTTGGGACTTGAGTCAAAAATACTCAGTACGATAGCAGAAAATGAACTGTGCACTAGCAAATGCCTCTATTTTTGTTCACTGGGGGTACCTAACAAAAATGACTTGACAGTGTGTGTTGTAGATGCTGAAAAAATAAATCAGATTTTGTTGATCTCAGAACAAAATAAATATTGTAAAACAATGAAAAGGATAAACTAAATTAAATACTTATTATTGCAAAGGACTCTATTTAGATTGAAAGAGCTGCCACTTAATTTATAGATTTGTGGTTGCACTCATTAGTCACATTCATCTAATCAATGTGTATCCTGGATGTGCTGTAAAACTTTTTGTGGGATAACAGAACTCGCTAATCCTCTCTTCACCACTCTGTCTCTAAAAGAGGCTATATTTGTAAAGTGGCATTTACTGTGAATCCATATTCCTTGGTATTTAGTGATGATGAGCAGGATTTTGCCTCCTGTTTTTCTTAATTGCAAGTTTTAGTTACTCCCCATTATATTTTACATGAAAGTGTTAAGTAGAAAGTGATTTCAGCAATGAGAATATTTCAAAATGAAAATTTATGGCAGCAGATAGGTATGTGACGCTTGGTCTTGTGTGCAGATTTGATTTTTATTTTTATATTTTTATAAGGCCAGATTCTTGTGGAGTAGAGTTCACATCTCAGTTGACACTGTTGTTGGCAATCTCAGAAGAAAGACAAATGATTCAATGGGCCTGGAAGTTGAACCACCTTTCTCCCCTATAGGTGGTCCTTCCAGGTCAGAGTTGAGGCATGTTGGTGGAACAGTTTAGGGTAGCTCAATCTCTTAGCCATTAAAAGCACTACATTTACTGAATCCTTCTTAAGAGACTTCTAGTTTTAAATTTCTTAGCAGAAAATTATAATTAAAATTGTGTAAAAATTATTAGAGCTGCAGCAAACCTGAGAGCCCCATAATCACAATGTTTAAGGATTCCTTTATTTAAAAAAGAAGAGAAGAAAAATCCCTGAATGGAGAAATGCATTTTTTAATTGTTTTGTATCCAAAATGTTATAGTGACAAATTGAATCCTTGAGAATGTTTGCCTTAAATAACCTATAATTGTAGTAAGAGACAGCTTATCAATGTTAAAATCAGCTTGTTGATTGGTTCATATGTTACCTAATACTTTTGTGATTTATTGCTTATAGTATTCATACAACTCATTACTGTGTATTCGCAAATTAAAAATTGTATATTTAGCTTGCGTAGCTCCGACAGTGTATAAAATACACTTAAAAGATTTATTAAGATACTCATGCCCAGCGTTTTGAAGGTCAAAGGAGTTAAATGTTCTTGAGAATTTGTCAGATATAGAAATCTCCAAATATGGATTTGACTGTTAGAAGTTGATGAACTCAACTAGTTAAGGGGACAATTCTGATCTTTGTGTTTTTGGAAATTTTTATGCTGAGTGTCCTTTCAAGGGTGCTGCTCTGGAATGTACTTGAAAAGATGTGAAATATAGCTGACCTGGAATTGACTGGAAGAAAAAATGGAGAGCTGGAAAGAAAGTATTAAAAATAGAAATGGGCTAAAATGAAATTAGTCTCTTACAAACTGGATTTACAGTCTTGTATGCAATTCTGACTTCATAGAGCTGCCAGAGCTTGTTATACAGATGTTAAATTTTATTCTTTCTTTCATACATTTTTTCACAAACTGTTCCATTATTTTCACACCTCCATTTTGATTAGCAGTGCAAAGATGGTCGGCCTTTACCAACAAGGGACAGACGAACCCTACAGCAACTTGAAGAGAGGCTAAGGATACTTCGAAGGAGAGAGAGACATCTGGAATTTATTGAGAAAAGCTGCTGGACAAAATTCCGTGGAGCCATGCGACCTCTACAAGTAAAAAAGCAAAACTGGGTCTTTCATTTTATGCCTGCTTCACTGTAGAATAACTATTTTTGACTTTTTTTGTTCTTTGCCATTTAGCACCTTCGCATGAACTATTTTATTAAGTAGTCTGGTGGTAATACATTCTTTTGTTTTTGTTTTCCTCAAATTTGACATCTTAAAACACTATAAAATGACTTGAAGCTTCTTGTGTGGCTATTACTGCCTCTCAAGTTGTATGAAGCAGTAACCTGTTACTTTTAATCTGTAGATTGCTTCCTTGAAAGATGCATAGGATGTCACATATGTATCTACCAAAAATATAGCTTATGTCCCTTTTTATTGGATAAATGTGCTTTCATATCTCTTTGAGGGCATCCCAATATAGAAGCTAGTAGCTTCTGTACTTAGTTTTGTGTAACCACAAATGTTTTCTTGTGCACTATAAGAACAGTCTTATAATTTATGTTGGTCAGTGCGAAATCAAGAAACTGTTAACACTTTGAACTATTACCAAGTCAGCACTAGATTATTTAAGTAATAATATGAACTAGTTGTGGGCATGAGGTATGATTTGTATGCATGTATATAAGCAGCTCGTGGCCAACTAATTGAGCTTCTTCTATGGTATGTTTAGTATGTGTTTCTCTCTCTCTCATGATAAGGGTTGTAAATACTTAGGTATGTACGCTATACCACCTAATGTGTTTCAAAAACCTGTTGAAATTAATCTTTTGACTCTTACATTAGTTAATATGAAGAAAGCATCATTAGTGTTTTTGTTCAAGCATAAAGACCTGATAAATATGGGTTCTACAGCATATTAGAAACCTCCCAGATTAAGAGTTTCAGGTATCACTGTCCTGGAAAGAGGAAATGGTACTTACAACAAGATGCTTCTTAGCATCATAAGCCATAGTAAGGAAGAAAAGAACTGAGTCATTGCATCCATGTTCCAGTTTTCTATGCCTTTTCTTTTTGGACACATGGAATCCATGTCTCATCTTTCCAGCTTCTAATTCTCTCTTCCCTTAGGCCTGAAGACAGGGGGAAAAAAGCAGAAGTTAGGACAAAGGAGCTCACTAGCCCCATTATGTGCACTACCTCTATCAATCTTCTGGGGCAAGATCTGCAGGGAGTATGCCCTGGAGCCTGCCTGCTTGATCATAGATGCTGACTGTGTTCCATGTTGGCCCTCCTTTGAGGAAAAAGGGGGTGCAGCTTTGTCTCTCTTGTCTTCAGCTGCCAGCTTTAGCTCTGAGGGATTTGTGATTCCTTGTTGGCAGCTGCTACTACATCTAATTCTCTTTTCCCAGGTCTTAGTGGTCTGTCTTCTGTCCTGAGTGCCCCACACTTCAGTTCCTGGTCTGATTCTGTGAATCTGTCTGCCTGGTTGTGGAGAGTGGGATCCCCAAATTGGTAGCCATGGTCTTTCCCACTGGTATGAAATAGGTTTGCTTCCATGTATGCAGTTTTATGGAGAGTGAGGAAAGGATTTCTGTTGGAGCATTAAGTAGGCTGGGTGTGCAGCCTTTCCCTGTTCGGGTATTTGAGCTTGTCCTAGCTAGAGCTTTCCCCCCAGGAGCCCTCTGATTGCATAGCAGTGTTCATAGCAGCTTTTGGAGCGGACCTTTTTATTCTGTTCTACACAGCCTTCTTTCTTAACTCTCTAGAGCTGCTTCTCCTTTCCTGTCTGCTGCCATCTCTCCAGAGCCTTCCATTTAGCACCTAAACGTTCTCTGTGCTCTCATGCTGCCTTCTCTAGCTTTGGATATCAAGACTGCTGCCTGTTCTTGAGTTTAGGATGATCTACATGATTTAGCCACAGCTGAAATCCTCGGATTGAGAGACATGGACCTTGCTCTATCAGGTTCTATAGTCTTGTGAGGGCTTGAAATTCTTAGCATCCTTATGAGTGAGAATCCTTATCCTATGACTCTCTGCTCTGTATTGTGAAATGGGATGTGCTCTCCTAGCTCTCTAATTTTTTGGTCCCTAAAGGTAGCAGTGGTAGCAAGCAAATCAAGAAATATGCTGTTTATTTTGCAATTTGTAGTGTCCCTAACCACTGGCCTGGAAACTGCAGAGATGCTGGCCATTGCTAGGGGCTGCTACCCACATCAGAGCCCAGCTACCCAGTTCACAATGTACTGGTGTGGGTGGGCTGCAGTTCCCAGCATGCCCTGAATGAGGGAGGGAGCCTGTGGGCCGCAGCCCCACAGTGAGTGGAGTGCCAAGTCCGCTGGGTCTGGAGGCCCTGCAGCTCTCTGCACTTCGGCTGCCAGGCCTGATTCTTATCTGCCTGGGGGCAGGAGCAGGCCCAGGAGACCTGGCTGCGTTGGCTCTCAAAAAGGGTGAGGAAAGGCAGGGCCACAGCACCTCCCCCGTGGGACAGTAACAAAGCTGAGTGGAGCCTGTGGCTGGGCTTTGGAGGGAGGGTGTGCCCTGCACCTGGGTTCTGCGGGGAGGGGATGTGGGTGTCTGGGTTGGGTGGTCCCATACAGCCTCCTTCAGAAACCCCCAAAATACCCCCTTCAGTTCCCTCACTCTCCCCCAGGCAGTGTCCTCTATTTGGGAGCTTGAAATATGGTAACCTGAAGGGGACAGGATGAAAAAAATAGACTAAAAGGGCAGAGTATTCCCCCAAGATGTGCCCAGCTGGCATGTGTGACATATCCAGACTGAGGCACCCAATGAAAGGATAACAAAGAAACAGGAACTGGGTTGTCATAGGGGTTTCTTTAATCTCAGCTCCTGGGGGGAAAACTTTTTAATGTCAGACATACTATACAAGTATTTTGAAATAAAATATGAAATAATTGAAACTGTTGTGATTATATTGTGTTGTTTTGACAAATAAAATGTGCAGAATTTTAAAATTTTTGGCACAGAATTCCCCCAGGAGTAATCATTCTGAGGATACTGACTTGCCTTCTCCAATATAAAATCCTCCCTCACCCTTAAGCTTGTATCAGACTGGAGATATTAAGAGTCATAGAAAGCTAAGAAGGTTTATGGTCACAAGGTCAAAAATAAGAGTGAGTTTAGCTAATGTAATTTGTTAGAACTCTCAACAAACTGAAGAAACATACCTATTTTATTTTTGGAGCCTTTTTTAATACTAGAGGAGGGGGAGGCTCTGACCCTGGTAAGTAACCATTCTATTTTGCTTTTTCTTTCTTCTAAGAAGTTTTTTTTTAAAGATTAAGCATAATTTGATATTATGAAGGTATCCTATCAGGGAAAATAGTTTAAAGCATGAGTGGGTTCCTTTTTGTTTGGATTATTTGTGAAAGCTGGAGGCTCTAGAATAACATTAGTTTTCATTCACAATACAAAATAAGATGTTAGTTTCACAGTAGTTATTTTCACAGAATAACATTTATTCTATATTAAATACTTGATTTGTATTTACAGTATACAATATACATATCTTAAGCATTTGTTGAAATTTTATCTTATAAAACCCCTAATAGTTTCACTGGCGATAGTGTGATGTGATTAATTTCAGTACTGTCTAATGAGCACAGTTCAGAAATTGCTCCAATATTTATTTTCCTCAGTGTAAAATACTAGATATGTATTGTTAATGGATTTTCAGGCTCAGTTTTTCACCAAAATAAGAGCACAGCCAGTCTAGGATATTATCTAACATTCTGGGGTCTCTTGAGAGAGGTTTAGCAAATAGACAGTCATTTCCTCCCAAAGGTCTCAGGAGTAAAAACAAAGTTAATAGTCCCTTTAATTCAGGGTGAGAACACAACAGTTCTGTCTTCAGAACAGGGAAGATAGTTTGCCTTTTTCTTGTGGTAAATTACTATTCCCATTCCTCAGGACAGGAGAAATGTTTCCCAGAAGAACTTCAGTATCTTGTATTGTGCCAGTATGTACCCCTTGGCTACTTCCATTATTTCCTGCTCAGGTGAGAGTGTAGAACTGCATGAATGAAATTTTTTTTAATTGTTCACTTTATTAATGTAACTTCTTAAGTAAAGTTTTATGAATAAAACAACATTCGTTCATAAAACCGGTTACCCCAAAAACTAGCTAATTGACAATGAAGATGCTTGTTAAAAGCCATAGCTGTTCAGTCAGCTGCCTTTAAGTTTCACTATCAGTCCAATTCCTGCTTAAATCACTGAGACTTGCACTGTTTCAGTATTGTAACTTCTCTTCATTTATTACACTTGCCTACATTCTGTTCACTGGGTTTTTTACCCATGAAAGCTTATGCCCAAATAAATCTTAGTCTTTAAAGTGTCACTGGACTCTTAGTTTGTGTCCACAAAAACAACAAACACAGCTACCCCTAATTGTTGTCTTTAAAGTGTTTCTTTTGGCCTCCGTCTCTTTTCTCCTTTGGTGAGATGGGCATACAGTGGTTGTTTGGTAAGTGTTCATCCGGCATGGAATGTGTGCACACTACTGGACAACATCACGGCAGACAGACCAGAGAGAAGAACAGCACTTGTCACCAGAGAGCTCGCACACTACAACATTGACATTGCAGCCCTTAGCAAAACTCACCTTGCTAATGAAGGACAACTGTCCAAGTCAGGCGGAGTCTATACATTCTTCTGGAGTGGCCACAGCAGTGATGAGCGTTGCAGATCTGGAGTTGGCTTCACTGTCAATCATCTTGTTAGGAAACTTGCCAGTCCCCCAAGGGTGTGAATGACCGACTCATGACAATGCAGCTTCCGCTTCAAAAAGGAAAACAAGCTACTTTGATCAGCGCATACGCTCCCACAGTGACCAACCCAGAGGATGTGAAGGATAAATTCTACAAAGAACTAGATGCTCTATCATCAGTGCACTGCACAGACAAGCTGATCCTGCTTGGCGATTTTAACGCAAGAGTCGGATGTGATGCCGCAGCCTGGGAAGGAGTCATCGGGGAAAAATGGAGTAGGAAAGTGTAATAGCAATGACCTGTTACTGCTGAAAACTTGTGCAGCGCATGACCTTCTGATCACCAATACGGTCTTCCACCTCCCTATGGTCCACAGTCTTTTGGGAGTTTTCCCCTCCTGAACTCTGATGGCACTGTGCTTCTTACAGAGAAGACGCAGATTCTCCAGAGATGGGCTGAACATTTTGAAGCAGTTCTCAACGGCCCCTCAGTCATCAATGATGAGGGCATTGACAGGATGCCCCAGGTTGCAGTCAATGACTCCATGGATGCTTCACCAGAAGAGGATGAAGTGAAGAAAGCCATCAACCTGCTGTCAAGTGGCAAAGCCCCAGGGTCAGATGCCATACCAGCAGAGGTGTACGGAGTCGGTGGACCCATGCTGCTACGGAAACTCACTGAGCTGTTTCAGTCCTTCTGGAAGCAGGGATCCATTCCACAGGAATTTAGAGATGCATCCATCGTGCACCTCTATAACAGGAAGGGCAATCGCCAGGTATGCGACAATCGCCGTGGAATCTCACTGCTCTCTACAGCGGGGAAAGTTCTTGCACGGGTTCTGTTGAACCGATTGATCACTCACCTGGAGCAGGGCTTATTGCCAGAATCACAGTGCGGTTTCCGCAAGGGACGTGGGACTATTGACGTGATCTTTGCTGCGCATCAGCTACAGGAGAAATGTCAAGAGCAGAATCGTGAACTCTACACAACTTTTGTGGACCTCACGAAAGCGTTCGACTCTGTCAGTCGCCAGGGTCTGTGGAGTATCATAGATTATTAGTGTTGGAAGAATCATGTCGAAATTCGACTGTCCAGACAGATTCATACGAATGGTATATGAGTTTCATCATGGTATGATGGCTTGTGTCCTGGATGATGGTGAAACATCTGAGGCTTTCCCAGTCACCAACGGCGTCAAGCAAGGGTGTGTTTTAGCACCCACTTTATTCAGCATGATATTCTCTGCCACTTTGACTGGTGCCTTTCAACACTGCACTGAAGGAGTAGGCCTGAAGTACAGAACTGACGGGAAACTATTCAGTCTGAGGCGACTGCGTGCCATCACCAAGGTGAAGGAAACTACTTCGAGACTTTCTCTTTGCCAATGATTGTGCTCTGAATGCTAGTACAGAGCCAGAAATGCAGGCCAGTGTGGACAAGTTTTCATCTGCATGCAACAACTTCGGTCTCACCATTAACATCAAGAAGACTGAGGTCATGCACCAGCCAGCTCCCCACGCTCAGTACTCAGAACCGTCCATCACTGTAAATGGACAGAGACTTCAGGCAGTGGACCACTGCATGTACCTGGGCAGTACCCTTTCCTGAGCAGTGTCAATCGATGATGAAGTAAACTGCAGAATTGCTAAAGCTAGCTCTGCATTTGGCTGGTTGCGCTCCAACGTCTGGGAATGTCAAGGGATCAGCCTACCAATGAAGCTCAAGGTCTACCGAGCAGTGGTGCTTCCAACTCTGCTATACGCCTGCGAGATGTGAACTGTCTGTCAGAGTCATGCACGAAGGCTCAGTCACTTCCACATATCCTCTCTGCGAAAGCTTCTAAAAATCAGATGGCAGGACAAAGTGCTCGATGCTGAAGTCCTTATCAGAGCCAGTCTGCCGTCAGTTCACACACTGCTGATGAGAGCCCAGACCAGATGGGCTGGACATGTCATGAGAATGTCAGACGAGCGCATTCCTAAACAGCTCTTCTACAGAGAACTTGCCCAGGGAAAGCGCTCCCATGGAGGATAAAAGAAGAGGTTCAAGGACACGCTGAAGACCTCGCTGAAGTGCCTCGAGATCAACATCGCCACATGGGAAACCCTCTCACTGAACTGTCCAGCATGGTGCAGCCTCATTTACACAGGCGAGGTGTACTGCTGAGGCTGAAAGAAAGCGTGAGCTGCGCAAGTCCAGAGCTACCTGCACATCATCGACAGTGCCATCACGTCTGCCCGATGTGTGACGGGACGTTGCACGCCCAAATCGGACTGATCAGTCGTCTTTGGACACACAGAGCCTGGTCATCGAACGAATGAGTTGTTGAGGTCTTTATCGACAACGATGGACGAACATCATCATCATCATCAGGCATGCACCCACAGTGCCCACTCCACCTTAGCTGATGCTGGATAATCAAGGCCTCAACACTGAAGATGTTGGCCTCTGTGAGGACACTGACATTAGTGTGGCAATCTTCCCACTGTATGCTGAGGATCTTCCAAAGAAAGAGCTGGTGCTCGCATTACAGGTTTTTCAGATGTTTTCTACAGGTCACCCAAGTCTCACAGCTGTAGAAGAGAGTTGGAATTAAAACTGATCTATAAACTAAAAGTCTGTATGTTCTAATGTCTTGATTCTCGAACACCTGGTGAAACAATTTGCCGAAAGGCAAAGCTGGCACAGCGGCTTCTGTGCTGAAACTTGACGTCTGTGTCTGCCCTCTGAGAGATGGCTGCCAAGATAGGCAAAGTATTCTACATTTTCCATTTCTTCTCTTTCAGTGTAAATCTTCCTTGCTGGGTCTGATGATTGACCGAGAGCTGGCTGGTGGAGAACTTCTGCTTTACCAATGTTCAGAGTTAGCACTAGGCTTTTGTTAGCTTCAGAATAGCAATTAAGGGCTGTTTATATATACTCCTCTTTTGCTGTAGTTGCACACTCATCTGCTTACTAGAATTTGGTTATTGTTACCAATATTACTTTAGTTCTGGCATGGAGACTGGAAAGGTTGAAGAGGTTGCCATCAGTCCAGTATTGGATGTGATACAGTCTTGGGATAACGTTTTCATAGCGCCTGAGAAAAGAGTGGGTGCCAGTACACAAACCTTGTTTTACGCCAGTTTGAATGTCAAAGGGCTTGAAGTACAGCCACCGTGCAGGGAGGAGGCAGTCATTTGGTCATGGAGGAGTCTTACAATGGTGATAAATTTGCTTCAGCAGCCAAACTTTGACATGATTTTCCACAGAGCTTCATGGTTGACAGTCGAAGGCTTTGGTCAGAGTGATAAAGGCTATATACAGCTCCTGGTGGGGCTCTTGACACCTGGTGGTGGTGGTAACATTTTTCCTGGAATCTCCCTGGCTGCAAAAAACAGGTCAGTGGTGCCACATGACGTTCTGAAGCCACTGTGGGAATACTTCCTCTGCAAGAGGGGGAAAACAGTGATTCAGTAAGATTCTAGCAAGAATCTTCCCAGCAATGGAGAGGAGGGCAATTCCTTGATGGTTGCCACAGTCATCTCTATCTCCCTGTTTGAAAATGATGACAATGTTAGCATTACGTAAGTCAGTGGGAATTTCTTTGGTGCCCCAGACTTTGAGAAGCAGCAAATGAAGCTTGTTAGTGTTTCTCCCCCCACTTTCAGTACTTCAACTGGTATGCCATCAGGACCTGGTGCTTTATTGTTCTTCATTTGTTTAATTTTTTTGCAGACCTCCTCAGGTGTTAGTGGGTTTGCAGTAGTTTCCCAGATTGGGTACTGAGGGATGGAGTTGATGGTGTTTTCAGATGCAGTCAATTCTCAATTTAGAAGCTTTTGGTAGTGTTCCCTCCAGAGCTTTTTGATGGATTCATTATCTTCAGATCTCAGCAGTGTGAGGCCATGTGAGCTTGATCCGTACAGGGTCTTTGTCTCTCAAAATAACCTCTGCAATCATTTCTGTCAGTGAATGCTTGGATTTCTTTTGCTTTATCCTCCCACCATTTGTTTTTGAGTTCTTGGATCCTCCTTTGAGCTGATAGAAAGAGCGCTGCTTCTGACTGGATAGTGGCTGGTTTTGCCAGTCGCAGAAGGCTTTTCTCTTCAGGCCCAAAAGGGCTGTTATCTCAATATTGTTGTCATCACACCAGTCCTGATGACAATGGGTAGCAAGGCCAGAAGATTCCTCACAAGCCTCATGGATGGTCTGTTTTAGGTCTTTCCAGTCATATTCTACACTTGTGTTGTCATTTCCTGGTATGCATGTGGTCAGTTTTTCATTGAGGAGTGTTTGGAGCACTGAGAATTGAACTCTTTGGATGTTGTATTGCTGTCTGTGTGATTTGATTGCTTTCTATGTTTTGGTGCAATCCTGGTGAATATGACTGACCTCATCAAGCAGTGGTCAGTCCAGCAATCATCAGCTTCTCTCACAACATGTGTGATTTGGACATCTCTTAGAGCCTGTGTTCCTAGAATGACATAGTCTTAAGAGGTGCCATTGTTTTGAAAGGGGGTTGTTGCCAAGTTGTTTTGTATTTATTGCTTTGTCTGAAGATTGTGTTTGATTGCAAGGTTGTGTTTGCTTATTTGCCAAGTAGAAAGATGCCATTGGAATTGGTCTTGCCCACTCCTTCCTTCCCAATAGTGCTACTCCATACGTTAGAATCTTGGCCAACTTCTGTGTTTAAGTCCCCTGAGAGGATGATGATGATTATTATTTTTTAATAGATGCCAGAATTTTATTAAGGTCCATGTAGAAGGATTCTTTCTGCTCTTTTTCAGCGTCAAGTGTTGGTGCATGTGCGATGATGATGGCAAATGACTCATGGACCAATTGGATGCAGGGGGTTATAAGGCACTCATTGATGCAGATGGGGAGCTCAGTTAGGTGGTTGACTAGAAGGCTCTTGATTGCAAAGCCAACACAGTGTATTTGCCTGTCACTTGCTGGTTTTGCTTTCCAGAAGAAAGCGTAAACACCACCCTCTTCCCTCAAGTGGTTTTCATCTGCACTTCTTGTCTTGTTGAGAGCAGCAATGTCAATGTTGTACCTTAAGAGTTCTCAGGCGACAATTGCTGTTTTGTGTTTTGGGTCTTTCAGTTTTTGAGTTGTCTAGTAGGGTATGGACATTCCAAGTTGCAAGAAACATTTTTACTTTTTCAACCTTATTGGGAGTGATCCCTCTGGACACAGTTATCCAGTCAGGTGTGATGAGAGAGCCTATGTTTGGGGCAACTTTCCTAGCCCCTTCCCTGTATGAAGTGAGCAGAGGGGTTCCTAAAAAGGCTTGTTAAGTCATGACTGCTGCTGCCAAAAATGCACCCCATCCCAATCCAGGGGCACGTGACAACCATTTTGTGGTCACCACCAGCATGTGGGTCTGTGACTAGGGTCTCCTGGTGATCACTTCACCTGTCCTGTCGTTACTCGCCCATTGTTGCATGACTTTTTATCCCTACCTCCACCCAAAAGTTCTTCCTGTGAAAGAACTCTGTGCATGAATAGTTTAGCGTGGGTAAGCCATTGTGTACCAACAGGTGCAAGTCTTGGCAGAAGAGGCACCTGTGTCTGGTGGCAAGGAGGTCCGAGATAACCGGGGATTTCTTCTCCACTGCAGCCTTCATCCACTTCTGCAGCCATTGAGAGGTGATCCTGCTTTATCCGACTGCTCTGCCATTCAGGTCTTATACTGGGTTGTGTTGTGTTGGGCTACACTTTGGTACCTAGTCTTCAACTTTTCTGCCATGGGTGACCTTATCAGGAGCACAGGACTCCCGATGGCATCACTCTTAGGGTCTTAAGTATACGCAAGCTTCTCCACCACGTCAGGGTGGCATGCCCAAGACTGCTAGAGGATCAGAATAGTCCTATGCAAGATGTTCCCTAGCATTTGAATTTGTTGCCTGCACGGCGCTTCTACTATAGCTCTTGTTAACTGCAGAAGATCACATCTAGGAGCTGAACTCTACCTTCTGTGAAAAAACCCTGCACACCATTAGATTATCAGGTGGTCTGACTTAGTTCCTGCAAGTCTGTAAGGAAAAGAAGGGTGAGTGGGTGGGAGCCTGTAAGTAACTTAGGTCATACATTAAAATCACTTTAAGAAAATTCATTCTAAAAATAGTTTAATCTTCATGTAGGTTTGTTATTTTCAGATAAAATGGGCAAAAAAAAAATTTTCTATAGAACATAAGTATACTTTATTTTTCACAAGTGCATGGTTTTGACTGTCTTACTGTGAAAGTTCTTTATTTTCAACTTAAACGCTCTTCCAACAAGAGGAAAGTTGTACTACTACTAGGATTCAGTTGTGGGTGAGGCTGAATGTGGTAAACGTTGTTAGTACAAAACTCCAAATCCTTAGAATATAACGTTTCAGTAACTTCCATAGAAATTCTTGGATTCAATAATTTCTTCTAAACATTGCTACAATGGTATATTTATTTTTACTTTGAAAAGTTAAATACAGGTCAAGATGAGGCATACAAAACCATGATATACAAGAAATCACTTGGAAGCATTATTTCTGTAACAAAGAAGCAGTAGGATCAAACTGTCTCTCAAAGATGGGAAGGTGGATGGAGAAGTTACCTTGTTAAGTCATTTAACTTGTAATTTAACATTATATTACCGTAGGTAACAGGCTGCATGAGACAAATGCTTTCAGATAGTGATCCATGTTGTAAAAAGCCATTGGCTGAAACCCCACTTAATCGACACTTTTACTCTTGGAGGTAGAGTGTGGTTTGGCACCTGGAGATTAATCCAATTTATTTGCTGTTTTTTAAGAATATGTATTGGGGAAAGCAATGATGCGGATTGAATGAAAGGATCCTTCCCAGAGAGCGTTACCTAGTCAACAGGTCTGTCTTAGAGGAGAACCTAAATTAGCTAGCTAGAGCCTTTATCAGAGAAATAGACTAGTGTAATGGAAAATGCACAACACAGAGCAAAGTTTTGGTTATTTTTAGTTCCTGATAGCATATTTCTCTTTATGCCCAATTTCAGTTTTATGCTAGGCTCTATTGATGGTAATTACATCGTTTGGCACTATATATTCTCAGCTTTTTAGGTATGTAACAATGACATACAGTATGCCTATGACTACAGTATGCCCATGATTTAAGTTTGTCTTTAGGACTTTAAGAAATCAGCTTTCAGTAGAACTATAAAATTATGTGAAGTATCAAAGGGGTAGCCGTGTTAGTCTGGATCTGTAAAAGCAGAAAAGAGTCCTGTGGCACCTTTATAGACTAACAGACATTTTGGAGCGTGAGCTTTCGTGGGTGAATACCCATTTCGTCAGATGCATGTACAAAATTCTGAAACTGACTGTTGAAAAAACATTCCCACTTAAAAAAATTAAACCAGTTTTCCTACCGGTGGTTATTATTATTAAAAATAAATAAATAAAAAACAAAAGAATCTTAATCAATTTATTGTTTACTTTTTTTTCATTTTCTCTGAGCTCCCACAAATGAAAAGCAAGGAAGCTTTATTTTAAGTTCTCAAGACTTTGGGTTGCACGCACTGCAGGGGAATGGTTTTTTTTGTTAAAAGTTGTATTTTATTTTTTTCAAATACTTAAGGAAAACTTTATTGATCTAAGGTTTGGTAAAAGCTTGTCTATACCAAATTTGAATTTTGGGATGAATTTTGGGACAGTTTCCTTCTAAACTGTAGCTCAAATTTAATGCTGCTTATATCTTTTTCTGTTGTGAAGTGTTCTGGGATTCTGTATGACTGTAACTTTTTTTCTTTTGCTACTGTTTATGCCATTTCGTGACTGAGATTAGACTTCTGCATTCTCTCTCTACACAGGGCTACTACCCCTTAAGATAATTCAGAGACATAGGCAGTCACACTGTGTAACACCCATTTGTAGAGAAGTGCTTCATAGAAAATGTGTTGTCCCAGTATCCTTGGTACCCGAAAATTACTTCTTCCATGCCATGAAAGACGATGACAATTACAGTGATTGGAGATGCTTGAACCATTAGTTTCAGTATTTGAAAGGTTCTCAATTATAGGGCTGTTCATTTTACTGATACATTGTGACATGACTCTAGATAGTAAAGTCAATTTGTATAAAAAAAATTTAAAAAATATTTAAGTGCCAATGAGTCATATAGTAGTTGTAATCCAAAATAAATGCATTTTATAGTTTATAGCTTTGTGTAATGTTTCTCTGATTAGTATAACTGTTCATGAAAACCCTTGAAAGCTAAATCTTTCTGTAATTGCTTTTATAGCAGTCATAATTCTAAAGTCTTCTGTGTATTTGTATACTATTTTTAATATCTGTAATCAAAATGTTTTACATAAGGGTATCTCAATATAGAATGTAGCCATTTCAGAGGTTTTTAGAGCACCACTATTCACAGGCTGAAGCAGTTACAAGATGTAGAAAACTGTAGTTCTGCTGTCACTAGGTGTCGGGAGGAGGAGGGGGAAGAAATTTCAGAACAGGTTTATAATTCTTAATAGTACAGCAGAGACACAGTGACCAACATGTTCAGGCAAAGTTTTTCATTAATTAGTATTATCTGTCCTAATAGTGAAACCTACTAAAATGTCTGGTTGAGAAACACACCTGATTTAAAGAAACATACTCTTTTTCTATGGAGATCTTCTCTTTATATTTCACTTGCATTCATTCAGATATTGGACATATATGTCACTAGTTGCTGTATAAATGGGATTATTCCTGCATTTGAAAGACATCCTGATATTTTCCTGTGTGTTAATAAGTTTGAAGGCTTAATGGTAGCTTCCAAATTTAGACCTTGCTCAGCTTCAGTAGCTCTGGAGAACAATTGCACAGTTAACAGTGAAGTAATATCTCCATACCACTGATCAAATTGTAAGTGCCTGTACTGGTTAAATATTTGAAGACTTTACCAGTGAACAGTAGTGAGAACTATTTTAAGTTTCTTGTATACTCTCAGACCCCATCTGGGGGGAGAAGGAGCAGGAAAATTACTGTACTACCCAGATGCCCCAACCTGGATCAAGGTCTCATTGTGCAGGATGCTACACAAACATATATTAAAATAAGTCTGATTCTATGATACATCTGCTTACAGTTGCCTAAGCCTGTGATGTGCTAACCAGAAAGCCTGATGCATTGAGTTTTACTAGCTCCCAGGCAGTTCTCTCCTTACTATCACAGGTACAGTCTGAAAGCCTCTCTCTGATCTCCCCTCATCCCTATCTCTTTAAAAAAGGCAGAAAATGAATCAAGTGACCTGAATGTTTCATGCATGTAATTTAGAAATAGGAATGAAAAAACGTTCTGCAATTCTACCCACAAACCAGTTTTCCTTTATTTTGTGTTTTGTTTTGTTCGCTTTGTGTTCCTTTAAAAAAAAAAAAGGTGGTTGTGTAGTATAGATCATGGCTGAGAGGGTGGAAAACTCACATTGTGCTTGCCTACAGTATATGCTTGCTGAATCAATACTATTGATCCCTCCATAAGAACTAAATTCGCCCACAGTTTTAAAATGAAACTAAAACTGGTCCAGTGTCTGCATCTTAGGGGGAAAATTGAACATACCTTTAAATCACTGCTGCAGTCACACTGCTGGAAAGCTTAACTTCAGATCTGTTCTCAGACTCCAGAATCTGTGGATTGTTTTGAAAGAAAGTTTCATTTGCTGGCAACATTGATTGATTGACATCACAAGGGCAGAATTAACATCCTACTTTGACTTCATGAGTGCAGAATTGCTGAAAGAAGAATATTTCTAGAAAGGACTGGAGGAGTAAACAATATTTTTTGTTCTGTTCCGATAGGTTTTTTTGGGAAACACATTTTTTGCCCTTAAAGATACACATCAGGCAATATATGACTACTGGAACTGTATTTCCAGAATGTTGTTCGCTTTTTTTGGCAAGTGTTACACTGTTGACGCATATTTAGCTTGTGGTCCTCTATAACCTGCCCAGAGCCCTTTCTGTGGTACTGATTGCTCCTTCCGAAATGGAGTATTTTGTCATATGTGACTGTGGACGTCAGCAAGGCTCTGGCCAGTGGGAGCCGCGATTGGCTGAACCTGCAGACACGGCAGGTAAACCGGCCTGGCCCACCAGGACGCTTACCCTGGCGGGCTGCATGCCAAAGGTTGCCAATCCCTAGTCTATCACGTTCCGCTTATCCATCAAATGAGTTATTCTGTCAAAGAAGGAAATCAAGCTTGTTTGTATCAAAGTCAGATTGGTCTTTAGTTCACCAGCTCTTCCTTTTCCAAAGACGGGTACTACGTGAGCCCTTCTCCAGTCTTCCAGGACTCTCCTGCCATTCCTGAGTTTGTAAATAATATTGCCAGAGGCTCCAAGATTTCTTCAGCTAATTGCTTCGGTACCCTTGGGTGACTAGCATCTAGCCCCACTGATTTGAATTCATTCAAATTGGTCAGAAGATCTCTGTGTTCTTTGCCTAACCCAATCTGCATCCCTTCCCCTTTATTGTCTATGGTAACTTCACTTGTTGCCTGGTGAAGTTTTTTGTAAGAAGACTGAAACAAAGTAGGCGTTGAACAGTTCTGCCTTCCTTTCATCTTCCATTACCAGCTCATCATCTCCATTGAGCAGTGGACCCACACCATCATTGATCTTTCTTTTTTTGTCTGACATATTTGAAGAACCCATTCCTCTTGCCTCTATCACTTCTTGCCAGCAGTAAATCATTCTTTGCCTTTGCTTTCCTGATTTTCATCCTTACACGCTTGTGCTATTCTCATGTATACTTCCTTAGTGACATATTCCTCCTTCCATTTTCTCTAGGTTTCCCTTCTGGTTTAAAAGCTGCTTGTTCAGCTACACTGGCTTCCTGAGGCTCTTATCTTTCCTCTGTGTTGGAATAGCTTGATGTTGAGCCTTCAGTATTGCATCTTTTAAGAACTGCCAACCCCTTTGACTCCTTTTCTTCCTAATTGGTCTTTTTCCATAGGACCTTACCCCTGCCAGTTGACATCTGCCTTTCTGAAGTCCAGTGTCCTTGTTTTGCTGTTCTGATGTCCTCCTTTCCATAGGACCTTTAATTGAACTTCCTCCCAAGTTCTTGACTATCTTCATGTTTGCAACTAATTCATCTTTGTTGTTCAAAACTAGATCCAAAGTGGAGAACCCCCTAGTTGTTTCCTCAACTTTCTGAATCAGAAAGCTGTCCCCTATACCTGCTAAGAATTTGCAGGACGTATTATGTTTTGCTGCAGTAGTCTTCCAATAGATGCAAGGATGTTAAAATCCTCTAATACTAGCTTGTGTGCGCTCGCCAATCTTGTTACCTGCTTGTAGAATGACTCATCCACTTCCTTTTCCTGATTTGGTGGCCTAAATTAGGACCTCAAGTTCAAATATGCAAGGGACCAATACCCATGGTGACATGGATGGTACTCTCTCTGGAACAGAGTACAATTCTTCCAAGCGATCAAGAACTTTGTTTATATGCTGTACTCCATATCTGGAAAAAAACAGCTAGTATAACATCGCCTGTGCAACAAGCTAAGGAGAAATTGCAGCCTCTACCATGGAAAATGTGGGGCATAGTCTGGGAAGGAATATAGGCAACGTTAAAAATCGGTGTGATTGAAGAATCTAAAGGTGAGTGGAGAAGCCCAAAGTTCTGGTCCCCAACAGTTTGGTTCATTTTTGCAACGATTTTTGTACAGTCAACTTCATTTTGAAATTCAGCACTTATCTAGTGCCCGTGGGTGGATGAACTGCTGAAGTGGCTGGAACCTGCAAGATACCTTAGTACCATTGATCTCATAAAGGCATTTTGGCAAATTCCCTTATCGCCCCTCCTCACGAGAAAAGACTTCCTAGGGACATTTTCATTTAAAGACCATGCCATTCAGATTGTATGGGGTAGTAGCAACTTTTCAGTGGCTTTTGAATAAAGTTCTCAGCCTCCATTGTCAGTATGTCACAGTCTACCTTGATGATATCATTATAGCTCCACATATGAAGATCACCTGCAACGTCTGAGGGCAGTATTAGGATCCCTACTAACAGCAA
Organism: Gopherus flavomarginatus; assembly: GCF_025201925.1. NCBI lineage: Eukaryota > Metazoa > Chordata > Testudines > Testudinidae > Gopherus > Gopherus flavomarginatus. Next base: position 162,368,648 of record NC_066620.1, read on the forward strand.
ACCCAACAAAATGTAAATTAGCAAACACGGAGTTGACCTATCTTGGATAACACACAGTAGGGGGTTGACTTTTGAAGCCAGTAATCAATTAAGTGTAGGCTCTAACCATGTGCCCAGTCCCCTAGACAAAAAGCCAAATGAGACACTTCCTGGGCCTGGCCAGCTGTTACTAGAAGTTTTCCTGAACTTTGCTTCGATCATGGCTCCCCTAACAGACCTTATAAAAGACAGTAACCCTAGGAAGATTGTGTGGGATATTCAAAGCTTTTTTGCAGTTCAGAACTTGAAGACACACCTGTCAGGCACCCATCCTTTTTAATATTTAAATAAATTCAATTACAGACACTACCATGTTGACCTGGACACTATCCTTTCACATGGTTTTGCAGGTGAAGAGCATCCATTCTGTATTTAAGTAGGAAATTGTTCCCCAAGGAGAGGGTCTCTTTGATTATTGAGAGGGAGGCACTAGCAATTAAGTGGGCCATAGGTTCTCTTAAGTACTACATGCTGGGCCATCCCTTTTCATTGATCACCAATCATGCCCCTTTACATTAGCTGGATATTATGGGCTCAAATCCCCATATGATAAAGTGAGACCTAACTCTCCAACCATATAGGTTCAGAGTACATCATCCTGCAGGAAAGAATCATGCCAAAGCTGATTTTTTTTTTTTACCACACAATCAGGAGAAGACTAACCAGCTTCTCTGGGCTCAACTGATACAGAAGTCCACCTGCAGAGCCTGCTGTAGCTGGGGGATGCAAGCTTAAGAAGGAAAGCTTGTCAGAGGAAAGGGCAATCAGGCAGAAAACTACTGTACCACAGAAGTAGCTGAATCTTTCTACAGAGCCAGAGAGAGAGAAGCAGCTGACAAGCCTCCACTACATAAACAGATTTAATGGGCTCATGATAAGCTGATCACAATGGGTCAGCAATTGAAGATAAACCGGAACCCAGATCCAGTAGTGCTGGACTGCCACAAACAAACCAGATGTTAAAGGAAACCAAGACTGAACATCCTATACAGCAAACAGGAAAACATCAAAAAAGAGCTCTCCAACCTGGAGACTCTCATTAATAACCAAACTTCTATACAAACGGACTTCACTAGAATAAGACAGGAGATCTACATTACTCACTTCACCTCTCTGCAAAGGAAAAAGGACTGTAAGCTGTCTAAACTCCTACCTGCCACATGAGGCCACAACCGTGGTACCCCTAACCCACCCAGCAATATCGTCAATCTGTCCAACTACACACTCAGCCCAGAAGAAAAGTCTGTCCTATCTCGGGGACTCTCTTTCTGCCCTGCCACCCCCACCAACATGATACAGTTCTGTGGCAATCTGGAAGACTACTTTTGCCGTCTCCGACTCAGAGAATACTTCCAGGACAACTCTGAACAGTGCACTGATACACAGGTGCCCTCCCACCAACAGCACAAGAAGAACAACTCCACATGGACTCCTCCTGAGGGTCGAAATGACAGTCTGGACCTATACATTGAATGCTTCCGCCGGCGTGCACAGGCAGAAATCGTGGAACAACAACATCGCTTGCCTCACAACCTAAGTCATGCAGAACGCAATGCCATCCACAGCCTCAGAAACCACCCTGACATTATCATCAAAGAGGCTGATAAAGGAGGTGCCGTTGTCGTCATGAACAGGTCTGACTACCAAAAGGAGGTCGCCAGACAACTCTCCAATACCAAATTCTACAGGCCACTTCCCTCAGATCCCACTGAGGAATACACTAAGAAACTACAGCATCTACTCAGGACACTCCCTACACTAACACCAGAAGAAATCAACATACCCTAGAGCCCCGACCAGGGTTATTCTATCTACTAACCCAAGATCCACAAACCCGGAATCCTGGACGCCCCATCATCTCAGGCATTGGCACTCTCACTGAAGGACTGTCTGGATATATGGACTCTCTACTCAGACCCTATGCCACCAGCACTCCCAGCTATCTCCGTGACACCACTGATTTCCTGAGGAAACTACAATGCATTGGTGACCTCCCAGAAAACACCATCCTAGCCACCATGGATGTAGAGGCTCTCTACACAAACATCCCACACACAGATGGAATACAAGCTGTCAGGAACACTATCCCTGATCATGCCACAGCACAACTGGCTGCTGAGCTCTGTGCCTTTATACTTACACACAACTATTTCAAATTTGACAATATATATCTCCAGATCACTGGCACTGCTATGGGCACCCGCATGGCCCCACAATATGCCAGTATCTTTATGGCCAACCTGGAACAACGCTTCCTCAGCTCTCGTCCACTCACGCCCCTTCTCTACCTACGCTACATTGATGACATCTTCATCATCTGGACCCATGGGAAGGAGACTCTGGAAAAATTCCACCACGATTTCAACAGCTTCCACCCCACCATCAACCTCAGCCTGGACCAATCTACACGAGAGGTACACTTTCTTGACACCACGGTGCAAATAAGTGATGGTCACATTAACACCACCCTATATCGAAAACCTGCCGACCGCTATGCCTACCTTCATGCCTCCAGCTTCCATCCCGGACACATCACACGATCCATTGTCTACAGCCAAGCACTGAGGTACAACCGCATCTGCTCTAACCCCTCAGACAGAGACCAACACCTACAAAATCTCTACCAAGCATTCTCAAAACTGCAATACCCGCACGAGGAAATAAGGAAACAGATCAACAGAGCCAGACGTGTACCCAGAAGCCTCCTACTGCAAGACAAACCCAAGAAAGAAACCAACAGGACTCCACTGGCCATCACATACAGCCCCCAGCTAAAAACCCTCCAACGCATCATCAAGGATCTACAACCCATCCTCGACAATGATCCCACACTTTCACAGGCCTTGAGTGGCAGGCCAGTCCTTGCCCACAGACAACCTGCCAACCTGAAACATATTCTCACCAGTAACTGCACACCGCACCATAATAACTCTAGCTCAGGAACCAATCCATGCAACAAACCTCGATGCCAACTCTGCCCACATATCTACACCAGCGACACCATCACAGGACCTAACCAGATCAGCCACACCATCACTGGTTCATTCACCTGCACATCCACCAATGTAATATACGCCATCATATGCCAGCAATGCCCCTCTGCTATGTACATCGGCCAAACTGGACAGTCTCTACAGAAAAGGATAAATGGACACAAATCAGACATTAGGAATGGCAATATACAAAAACCTGTAGGAGAGCACTTCAACTTCCCTGGCCACACTATAGCAGATCTTAAGGTGGCCATCCTGCAGCAAAAAAACTTCAGGACCAGACTTCAAAAAGAAACTGCTGAGCTTCAGTTCATCTGCAAATTTGACACCATCAGCTCAGGATTGAACAAAGACTGTGAATGGCTTGCCAACTACAGAACCAGTTTCTCCTCTCTTGGTTTTCACACCTCAACTGCTAGAACAGGGCCTCATCCTCTCTGATTGAACTGACCTCGTTATCTCTAGCTTGCTTGCTAGCATATATATACCTGCCCCTGGAAATTTCTACCACATGCATCTGAGGAAGTGGGTATTCACCCATGAAAGCTCATGCTCCAAAACGCCTGTTAGTCTATAAGGTGCCACAGGATTCTTTGCTCCTTAAACCGAAGACTCCCACACCTGAGACCCTGGAAAGGCTGGAGTAAGATTCCCAGGAAGGGAAAGAACTTTGGAAGGGGAAGAGATCTAAAACTGCTGGAATGTGATGCTAGAGGAAGGCCCAGCCTATTACAAGGTTTAGACATAATCTAATCACTGTCCAACATTAAACAGTATTTAAACAAGTGCTGGGGTTTGGCATGCAGAGACCTCAGCATGCATAAACCCTATAAAATTCATGGCAACAGTTAGAAATGTATTGATTTAAATCCACACAAGGAACAGAATCAAAACAAGATGAAGAGCATTGAAACTGAAATTGATTGTTTTGCATCAGTTTCTGGGGACAGTGAAATGGTTGAAGCTTCATATTCAAATAATTTTTCTTGGTGGAGTAGAAAGGGTTAGTTCTATTGTTCAATTCTGAATCTAGAACAATAGTCACTTTCCTGCTTTAGACAAAACACAAAGAAGGGAAAGAAGAGAAGATAGTAAAGATGGAGGGAAATACGACTTTTGTTGATGTTCTCAGGATACAGGGCAGCTGGTCGGTAATGGATGGATGCTTTGGACTTCAAAGTCAGCTACGATATCAGTTGCTCAGTACCCCTGTTCACCTCCCCAGTCAGCAACATCATCTGGTTGGTCTGGTAGATCCCTCACATTCACAGGTCCTTCTCAGGCCAGCTCAGCTGAATGGGCCATCTCATCTTATTATGCTTGTGCCATGCAGTACAGCTGATTTCAGGATCAGGTGAAAAGCTGAGAGAGGGGACGGGAGGAAGATTTGAGGAGACTGGCAAAAAGGAGCATGTGAAGGAGGGGAAGAAAGACAAAGCAGAATCTCACATGTATCAGGTTGTAGTCCTTGCTGGTGCAGCGATGATGGTCAAGAGTCCCCACTGGGGTATAAAGGTCTGGTATCATGGCAACGAATCTTTCTGCCACTGTGATGGTGAAAGTTAAAATTCTCCTCCCAAAAATATACTTAAGGGCACCCTAAAAAGGCCATAGGTGGAATAATCTGTCCTCTTATTTTGTCCACCAATTAGTTGTAATTTCCAACGCACCAGTTTTGCTTCCTTGATTTCCAATCCTTATTCCTCTTATTTATCAGAGTTTTGACAGTCCTTGCGTGGTATCAGTAGACCTTGTTAAAATGTATCTAATCTTTTTGTCTCCTCACATATTTTCTTTAACAATTTTGTATAACAGATCATTGTGACAGTTCTTAATCCTTTACCAACTTTTCACCGGTTGAGTTTACAGTTAGGGTAAACTTTTAGGCCCAATTATCACAACTTGTCTTGGAGCTGGGGGCCATCAGACTGACCTGCATAGTATTCTTGCCTGTTCTGTGGAACTCCACTATGCAAATCTTTATAGGCAACAGGTCTGTGTTACATTACATAAATAAGCAAGTGGATGCTCAATCATTCCCTCTTTGCCAAGAAGCCATCAAGCTCTGGATATAGTGTAATCAACACTGTGTAACTCTGCTGGCGGTACACCTTCCAGGTGTCAGCAACAATCTAGGAGACTTCTTAAGCAGACATACGGTGACCAGCTGTGAGCAGTTACTGCAGAAATCCATCCTAACCTGTTACGCTGCTTGTGGGACTCCCATCATAGACTTGTTTGCCACAGAGGACACCACCATGTATTTGAACTTCCAGAGGAGGCGTGAGCTTGGCTCCCTACCAGATGTCTTTCTCCTTCAGTTGGTCTCGAGGACTCCTATTTGCTTTCCCACTGATTCCCCTCTGATCACCAGGGTAATAGCCAAGATCATATGGGACAAGTTCTTGTCTATCATGATAGCCCCTGGGACAGATTTGGTTGTCAGACCTGTTACTGATGTTCAAGTGGCCTCCCATAGACCTTCCACCTTGCCCAGACATATCTCAGAACCAAGGTCAGATAGTGCACTCAGTCCCCCTGTCATTGCATCTAACAGCTTGGATGTTGGTTGGTTGAGCACTGTTGACAGACTGCTAACAAGTTCAGGAGATTCTTATACAGAGCAGGAAGACTTCTCAAAGTGGAAAAGATTCTCCATATGGGTGACTTAAAATATTGACTTAGTGGAGGCCCCCATACTGAAGATCCATGACTACTTGCTGCTCCTGAAACATGGAGTAAGCATTTAACTCCCTTAAGGCCCCAATACCAGCATGTCACAGCTCTGGTGCAGTTATACTTGGTTTTCTCACACTGTCTTTCCTCTATACTAAGGGAAGAGCTTTTACAGCAAATTCTCTGGGGTAAAGAAGGAGAGATGGTAACCTATACTGGATCTGAGAAAATTCAACAGTTGATATACAAGTTGAAGTTCAGGATGGTCATACTTGTCTCTGTAATTCTCTCTGTAGAATCAGGGAACTGGTCCACCTCTCTTGACCTTCAGGATGCATACTTCCACATATTGATAATCCCACAGCACAGGAAGTACGTAAGGTTTATGGTCAGAACCACCATTATCGATATTTTGGTCTATTCTTTGGACTTCAACCACACCAAGGTTTTTCACCAAGGTACGGTATTTCAGAATACTTAAAGAAAAGGAACACTATCATATACTGATACCTAGGCTATTGGTTGGTATGGGGGAGATCTTATCATGTCTGAGTCCATCTGTATCATGCTCAGTTGGTTGAATTTCAGCCTAGGTTTTGAAACATACAGAAATCCATCTTGAAGCAGGTTCAAAGACTTATTGGAGCACTTCCAATCAGTCTATAGCGTGTATTCCTCAGGATAGATTCAGGATCTAAATACCACTATAAAGTTGTCTCTTACTTCTAAGACACATGTTCTCCTGTACCTTCATGATGCTGCATGGCAGACTACATTCAGTGAATACAAGATTGATTGACGAAACATCATTTGAACCTGTACCTTTAGTAGTAGTAGTCTCTGTAGAAGAACCCTGCAAATGTCTGCAGAACTTGCATCTCCCCCTCTGTCTAGAACTATAGTGATGGATGCTTAATTTTTGTGGGTGGGGAGTACACATGGAGGATCTTTTTGAGTATAAGGCCTTTGCATAGGTGTCAACTTTCCCTGGCTCTGATGGCTGTTCACACCCCACCGCCCCAACTCCAGCCTTTCCCTGCCCCTGCCCTGCCCCCATTCCAACCCCTTCCCCAAAGTCTCTGCCCCCTCCCTGCCCCTATTTGACCCCTTCCCCAGATCTGTTAGGTATTGAAGAATTACCCAATATCTGTATGTTGTATTCATTACTAATGTTTCTAAAATCTCAATCTTTCTATGTAACAATTAAAATATCCATGAGTTCTGATGGAGATTTTTTCATATTTGTAAGACTGCTCAATTTTTTTATCGTGGTTTCAGCTGACTAATTTTAAGTGACTAAATCAAAATTAAATTCAGAGGAATTGAACTGCTTCTCAAGACTTTAAATGGATGAGAATATTGATTCCAAACAAAATTTAGGTATAATTGATTTTGCAGTACAAGATGTTTATCTGTTAGTTTTAGTCTCTAGCACAGTTAGAGCAAGAAGAAATTTTAAATGGTGATTGTAGTGCAATCAGTTATTTTCTTGCACATTGTATTAGGCCTTAAGATACTGCAATGGATTATTTAAAAAAATAAAAAAAAGCCAAAAGCCAACCAGCCTTGAAGTTTTGCTTCTGCTTTAGAGGCATCATAAGAACGAGTACCAGTGCCACCTTAAGTGAAAGAGGAAGGTAAAGACACAACTTTAAAAAAAGAATGTGAGCTGCAAAAAATACTGAAGTCTTAGATCTCTGAAAACTCTAAAAGGGAGGCTTCTATGCCTCCAAGCAAATTAAATTAATATATAACTCAAATCAAAAGAGGGATTCTATCCACTACTGTTGTAAACTATTTAGTTAGTATGAAAAGTAAAAATATAACCACCTTAAAAGCCCATTTTTGTAATAACATTATTCAAGCAGAAAACAAAGTATAAGCATATAAACTATAAACAGGAAAAAAAAAGTCTGTGCTGAGTCTTACCCACATCCATAATGATCGCCACTGGGCGTGTGACATCCAGCCAGGTGACTGGCAGGTCAATGGTGTAGTCCATTTTACATTTTAAAGCAAAATAATTGAAAAGCAGTCACTCTTCCGCCTACTTAAACCAGAGTTTTTTGTTTTGGCCTGCAGCATTCAACAGTGTACTAACTGAAAAGGCAGGAAATGCTGATCTAGGTGATTGTATTGTTGCCATCTATGACAGGACAAACATGACATCCTACATTTGTGTCTTATCAGGAGCGCATAAGGGAAGAAATGATGTTCAGCTATTTTATTTTAAAATTTAATTATTTTAACCTAAATTTGTAAATATATCCTTTTACTGATTTGGTATCTTGTACAGGCTACATATTTTAAAATATTCTAGTTTACTTTTAAAATGAATAACAGATACTATAAATAGTTTTCCAAAAATAGTCCTACATGAACCTTACAGAAGCTAACATTATTTCATGCTTTTATAGCTAATTTCTCTATTTTAGTCCTCTTTCCCCTTCTTCCTGATGCAGACTGAGCCTTCTCTTTAATATTATTCCATACTACTTCCAGGTTTGTTGCTTGATATTTTCTGTAAGTTCTGTTTCATTACATGTTTACTACCACCACTTATTTGATCTCTTCCAGTGCATGCTCTTTCACCTCTCAATGTTAAATTCAGTCTGCCACTTACTTGTCCATATTGCAAGTCTGTTCATATTCTCCTTCAGATCTGTGTTGCCTTGATTTTATTTACTATTTCTCCAATTTTGTTAGTAAATTTAGACATCGGGTGTCCTGCTCCTATTTCAAGTTAATTTATATAGATTCTAAACAGGGTTTGCCCCAGTGCCAAATCTCAAGGGACTTCACTTGTTGTTTTCCAAAATGACCTACTAGTATTTACTAGGTAACTTTTGTACCGTGATCTTTCACCAGCTTTTATTCAGTTGGTTATCTTAATATTCATTCCCAAATCATTGATTGTAAGTTTTTATAGCCATTATCAAATTAATTACCTTATAGCAAAAAGTCTTATACCCAGAATCGGCCTTTCTCCCTCTTTTTTACCAGCCCCATCAAAGGCCTCCTCGTGTCAGATATTACATTATTTCTGTATATTCACACTAATAACTGTCTTAGCAGTCTTTTATGAAACACTATAAAAGGTTTCCTGGAATCATGGTCAGACTCACTAGTCTTTTTCTATTATATGATATTATATGGAATTTTTAAATATCTATCAGCCTTCCTCTATTTGTTTAGTATTCTCCTAGTGCTGAGTGAAATTTCAAATAAATCTGTCAAAGGTCACATTGATTCCTTATTTTAGGCTACATCCACACTACAAATTGCATGGGGAGTTGTAGAATCTCCATCATTAGGCTTTTTTTAAGAACAAGTTAGGCAAGTGCCCGTCAGGCACAGTCTAGTTATTGCTTAGCCTTTCCTTGAGTGCAGGGAACTGAACTAGATGATTTTTTGAGGTCCCTTCCAGTCCTGTGATTCTGTGATTGTACAAGCTAGGGGTGTGATTTCCCTGCTCATGTACAAATACTCATACTAGCTCTCTAGCTGGTTTCAGGTGAGTTTGCATTCGGCACAGCTCGGCCGTTCCTCCACTGCATTGAGACTGCTATTAAAATTCACACTACATTGAGAATATGTTCATTAGCTGGGGAGTCACACACCCAACTTGTAGCATAGACATAGTCTAACTTGTGTAGTGCCTTGCAATGACTCCCAGCTGTTTCTGGTGACTCATTCATGTTTGGTTTTTATTTTCTGCATTCATGTATCACTTTCTCTGAAATGTGGAATTGATATACTATACCCTTACATAGCCCTTTTAGTTGCATTGCTTAGTCCAGTGCCCCAAAGCGTAAGAGTGTATATTTCTTCTAAAAATTAACATCTACTGTAACTGTGGCTTCCCTTACTATATTTTCATTATCCATATAAGTATTCAATGCTTTTATGAATCCTACTAAAATGTTGGCTTCAGTTGCATCATGTGGCTAGGAGTTCCACATGTTTATATAAAACTTCATTTTCAGTTTCTAAATCTCGTTGGTTTGGGTGTTTCTATTCACTCCCTCACAGTACAAAGATACAATTTACATTTTCTCTGCATCATTCCTTAATTTTTTAATAAACCTTTTGTCATGTTGTTTATCACCTTTCTACTGCGTAGGAGCTGTTGTCATGGACCAGGACCCCATTGTACTAGATGCTGTACAAACATAGAACAAAGACTGTCCCTGCCTCAAAGAGGTTGGACTCAATTATAAAACCAAGAGACAACTTAATTAAACAGTGTCTCTTTCCATGTTCTCTTCATATGGTAGTCTCTGTCCAGGTGCCTAATATCTTTGTTACTAATCTCTTGATACGTTCTTGATCAAAGAATAGGGTGACCAGAACCAAATACATTATTCCAGGTGATGACATACCATCGATATTTACATAATGGCATAATATTTTCAGTATTTTCTTATTCTATTTACTAGTGCTTTGGCTTTTGATTTTTTTCATGAATGTGATAGGTAAACATGCATTTCTTTTTTTAAAAAAGTTACTTAAATGAGGTGAAGATAGGTTAATGAGTTTCCCAGTTCACAAGTGGGTCATGTCATTCAGGATTAGAACTCAAGTCTCCTGACTTTCAGTCCTGGACTCTGAAGGAAAAGAGGGATGCTGTAGTTCTTCATAGTACAATTGTAGAGGGAGAGGATATCTTACTTTTTATATTTCCTCACAGGGCCAGAGCCAAAGGTTATTGAACTCAATATAAATCCTTTCATAGATCAATTTACAGCCAATGAAGTCCATTCTAAGGTACCTTACAACTGTTTCTGAGCATCTTACCTTTTTTGGTGTGTATTTATTCTTACAATACTCCTTTGAGGTAGGAAAATAGTATCCCTATTTTACAGATTGGAACTGATGCACAAAGTGAGTGACTTGCCCAAAATCACAAGAGAGTCTCTAGCAGAGGGGAGAACTGAACCAGTTTTGCAGGTCCCAGGCTAGTGTTCTACGCACTGACTCATCCTTCCTCCCTGAATCAGGCCATCATATTGTTTTCTTGTAAATACTACTTTGTTTGAAAATGTTTAAGAGAAAAAATTCAGGAATTCCTAGTGAATTATTTTCATTAGTTTTATTTCATTCAAGTTTTAGGATGCCATCTCAGACTGCAGTTATCTTAAACATTAAAACATGATCCATAACAAGTAAAACCTTAACACTTATATACATTTATATGTTTAAAATAAAATTTATATATATATCTCTTTGTGTAAAAATGAACACCAGAAAACTATTAAAGGAATACTATTTATTCTTGTGAACAGAGAAGAGGAAAATACCAGTGCTAATATGGAAATTGTATTCTGGCAAACTGTTCTAAAGATGAATTTTTTCTAATATTACTGACATGTTTAAATTCACAAAAAATTACAATATTTTAAATCCATATGTTAGCAAAATATTGTATGGCTATCTTAAGTATTAGAGTAACTTTGGTGAGAACATTTCAAAAATATTTTTTTCTGTAAAGTGAGTCTTCAACAGCAGTTTACTGAAGCTCAAGCAAAGATGCTGGTACAGTTATTTTTTTAGTTTTAAAATATTGCAACAGTGTTGGAAGAGAGATCTTAAGTATTGTAATAGATATTCTTATTTAAATGACCATTTAATGTGTATATTGCATATTAAACTAGAAGGAATATTTTGAGTTAAGTTCTTAGTTTGGATGTAAAAAATAGTGTAGTAACTGAATGAGAACTTAATCACTTTAGGAGAGGTATATCAAAATATCTGATCATGCCAGTGGTTGAGAGCTGGTCTTCACTACAAAGAGAACCATGCTGCTGCAATTGATGCAGCAGGGATCGATTTAGTGGGTCTAGTAAAGACCCACTAAATTGACCTCAGAGTGCTCTCAGTTCAACCCCGGTACTCCAGCTCCCTGAGAAGATTAAAGTAAGTCAACAGGAGAGCATTTCCCATCGACACCCTGGTGTCTTCACTGTGCTGCAAGTCAACCTAAGCTATGTCAACTTCATCTGTTATTCGCGTAGCTGGAGTAGCATAACTTAGATCGATTTTATCCTTGTAGTGAAGACAAACCCTGAGACAGATTAACTATTAGTTGCAGATTACAACATAAACACACATTGTGCACTGCAAAATACTGGAAAACTTTAACAATACTGTAGTTATAAACATTTCTGAATTTGGTGAACATCTAGTAATATAAACATCAACAGGAGTAGACCACCAAGATATATGTATATAAAAGGCTGGTTACAGTCAGAACTCGGGTACAGGAGTGATACAACTAAAGTCAAGATACACTAGAAGATAGGAGTTTACTTTTGACTATATCAAATGTGAGACAGTTCTGGTTCTTTCAGAACATATGTTAGGAACCAGGTAATAGAGAAGATGGTAAATGGAAGACACACACACACAACTGGGATTTATTCAATAGTCCTATCCGTGGGTACCAATTATCTCAAGGGCGGTGGGGGACGAAGGAGATGGAGAAAATTAATAGCCATTGGACAAAAAGTTGGGAGGCTTAGTCATACAAGTGACAAGTAAGTCTTTCTCAGCAGTAATGTTCCATAGGAACACTTAAGGAGAGGAGATAAAATGTTTGATAGCCTAATTGATAGTGTTGGTGGCTGCAGATAAATCCAATAAAGAAGATTAAGAAAAATTAAAGCAACTGGGACTGGGTGACAGTCAAGTTATCAAAAACGTGTAGTTTTATTTTCTGTGGAGTGTCTGACCCAGATCAGTGCTGGAATCGAGTTGATCCTGCAGGAAGACAAGAATTTGACTTAGGGCAATGCATTGGCACAATTTTGGATTGAAATGGAATAAGTGAAATTGGCTAAAAACTTCTTAAAATAAGACAATCCAACGATTTTGAAAGAAGGACCTCATAAGATAGGAATTAAAGGCAGAGTATTTTTAATTGCCTATTCCGAGATATCATCCAGTACATTTTTTCCTGTTCGGAAATATCTGTTTCAGAAATGAATCACACAGTAGTTCACGTTAATGTTCATTTTCAAGGCTCAAACTACTTTGTCCAGGCATGCTCTTAGAGCTCAGTCCATGGCAATAAAGTTTTCAGTGGTTCTGGCTTCCTAAATTCGTGTTCAAGGTGACTCTCTACATCTCTTTCTACAGAATGCAGGGAGTAGATTCTTTGGCTTACCAATGCTTTTTTGCACAAGTTAGACATGAATTTGTAAAAGCTAGTTAGCATTATAAATTAGCCACTCTTTTTCTAAAATCTCAAAACCCGAATATAACATGAAACCTACTCAGTTAAGTTTTTTAGGATTTTAGGCTAGCAGAATGGCTAAGTGGCTCTTCTCTAAGATTTTCTTGAAACTACAATTTCCTTTTTTCATTTCGATAAGCTGTTCTGATTTTTATTGTGCATTGTGTTTAGCTGGTGACTTTCTTTTTCCTAGTCTGTCCTCAAAAGTCTTTGAATCCATTTCAAATACAGTTTTTCTTGCTTAGGTGACTTAAGTCTTTCTGAGCTGCACAATATCATTTTTAAAAATGAAATCCTACGTGGCTTTGAAATAGTAAACATAGCTTTTGAAATACTAAATCCTGCTTGGCTGATAGGGGGAACTGGAAGTGTATTCATGTCGCCAGAAGCCTCTTTATTGAAGGAATGCAGAATGGATGTTTGGGCCACATTACATTATTTCACTTCTTACTAAACTTATCTCCTGCAAATGAGCTTTTCAACAAGAAGTGTTTTGTTTTTTTTTTTAAACAAAGGCAGCTCTTCTAGTACTATTATTCCCTCCCAAGGTATGGCTTGCTTGTTTTGATTCTTTTCCAGTGGAGAGGAGGACATGCAAAGACCAATTACTAGTGATGACATTTTTCATAGACCTCTTCCATGTGGATCCAACACAGCAAAGGAGGAAATTAAGTCTGTTCTTTCAGTTTTCTGTGTAGGAACAGCCAAATCTCCATTTGGTACATAGTTAAACTTTTCTGGGCTTTTTACTATAGCAAGTATAAGGACACACTTTTTATACTGAATGTCACGTTTGTTCAGTATAACCTTTCACGTGCACTTCTCTTACTCTGTTTCCATGACTAATGGATGGGAGAGCACTGTATCAACTTACAGCCCTCTACCAAAATTTTAAAACATTTCACATTCACTTCTGTGAATAAGGTTTAAGTCACCTCCAGGCAAAAGCAATGAATTCCTTTTTGCCTTAGTTAACTCTGGGGCAGGAGGGAGATAGTATTTTAAGTGGTTAAGTGAATACCCTTTACCTTTTTGAGCATTTCCTATCGAACTCTTCCCTCATTCATAAGTCATTTAAAACATGTATGTGGAAAAAGTGGGTGGAAATATTCACTAAATAAAAAAATCATCCTAGCTCAATTTGATTAAAAGATTATAACACATGAACAGTCTTTGATCATTAAAATTGAGCATAATGTTTTTGTGCTTTTAATATCAACTTCAGAGAGCATTTCAGCTACATTGTAATAATATATCTTTGTTTTAGATCATATGGGGAGTATTTTTCATCCTTGTGGCACTGTTGTTCACCATTTCTCTCTTCCTATCAAAGTAAGTATATTGCAGTGTCCATTTTGTAAATCAGTTACACAGATCATGTACTGTATGCCTTTATCTAAGCTAAAATCCATTAATATGATCTAGTTATCTTAAGCGTTGTCTGCTTTACTTTACAAGTGCTCTGCAGTGGGGTACTTTTTTCTTGCCATATTCCTGTAACGGACCATACTGCTATACTTTAACATTATACATCTAAACTAAATTTTGATAAAGCTGAAACAGATTAGTCAGTAAAACACTGAATAAAGATTGGTCAGTTTATTTTTCTGCTTAACTATCCACTGATGCAGCAAAGAGATTAAGCATATGTGTAGACAAATGCAAATAAAGGGACTGCTTATGTGGTACAAAATAAGCATGGGCTTATGTGCCTTCTGGGTTAGGGATACAGTGCTCAACACCTTGCGGGTATTGAGCCCTCAATCTCCTTTCTATGTGTTGTTTAGGACCTGGTCATTTCCATGCTTCGTGAAGCTTTAAGTAGCGTAGTCAACTGGAAATCTAAGTAGTTTGTTTTTTAAAAAGTCTGTTCCGTCACCTCTCCCAGAGTCCCATCCCCCTATGTTGTTTTGGGATTTTTTAGATTTAAATCTCACTTTCCCTATTTTAAAAATATTTCTCTTGCCTGTTATGTGAAATAACCATACAAACAAAAAGTAGAAACTGACTAAGGGATAGATCGAGCAAAGATACATGTGTGTAGTCTCATTGACTTCACGTGAATAACTTAACTTGCAAGTTTGCAGGACCAGACCATGGCTGCCAATACAGGCAGAGCTATGGCATTCACAAAGTAAAGAAACTAAAAGTTTTCTTTCAATTATAACTTGTTTGGTGTTTTTAACGGTTTCTAAAAATTCTTAAACATAAGAGTGATTTTTAATCTGATATCCCTTTAAATGAAACTTGAATAAAAATGCTCTATGGAGAGGTAAAAAGCCGTAACAATTAACCAGTTTTCCCTAATTATTGCAGCTTGGACAAAGCTCTACATTCAGCTGGCATCAATTCTGGATTTATAATTTTAGGAACTAATCTGACCAATCCGTTGAATATGCTTTTACCTGTTCTACAAACTGTAAGTAAAACAATTGGCAAATATATAGAGTTATAGAGATGGATACATAGCAAGCTTATTACATATAGATCTATATAGAATATGTAATAAGCTTGCTAATATATGCTAAGATCTAGGAGACCATTGCAGATTAAAAGATCTTGTGAATCTGCTAGTCAACTAATAGATAACTCAAAAATGCAAAACAAACTTCATTTTTGACATGCTCTGTTTTAATTTAGTATTGGTAGTATACTGGTAAATCTGTGGCAATGAATATTATAATAGTGAAGTATTTTATTAAGACTTACTAAAGCAGTCTCTTAAATATTTGCTGAGAAGTAAAATGAATTTTTTTTGTGAACTGTCAGTTTTGCAGATTAGCACATTGAAACACCAAGGTTCTCTTACACTGTATATGTTAAAACCTGGAATTATTCCTCAAGTGATTGTCCAGACTGATTCCACGCTTTGGGCTTATGCCCCCTGCACATATGATCAGATTATTTTGAAATAGCATTGTCCATTGGGGCTGTGCCTGCATCCTGGTAGCACTTGTGACCATTGTAGCAAAAGATATGGAGTGGGTTAGCCTCAGCAGCCTCTTCTTACTGTCCATGTCTGCAAGACACAACCCTGCAGTCTGTCTCTTAAACCTGCAGGAAATAAGTTAGAGCTGCTGTTGTTGTTTATTTGTCTTACTATAATTATAAATATCTGTTGGTTTGGGGAAAAAAAATTGTGAAAAGAGGGCATCGATAGCAGGAAGGAAGGGGCATTAAAAACCCCAATTCCTCTGTGCACAAGCCTAAAATAGCCAGAGGCAAATGTCCATCTGTCCCTCCTGTAATACAATAGTGCCCGCCAATAATGGCCATTCAAAATGCCTCTTGTGCGTCTTGCCTAAGCCTGTCTGAGCACTGCCTGGTGCACAAGCTGTTTTTGAGCAGTGTTGTCATAAACATACAGCTATGGGTAGCATAAAATCCCTCCTTTACCTGTAAAGGGTTAAGAAGCTCAAATAACCTGGTTGGCACCTGACCAAAAGGACCAATGAGGGGAGAAGATACTTTCAGATCTCTGGGGGAAAGTTTTTATTTTCTCTCTTTGTTGTTCTCTCCGGGTCAGTGAGGAATCAGGGCAGGGAAATACATATCCCAAAGCCATACCTGAACTAATAATCTAAGATTACAAATTTTAAGTAATAGGAAGGAAATGCGTTAGATTATCTTTTGTTTTAGCTTGTGAATTGTCCCTATGCTAAGAGGGAGGTTTATTCCTGGTTTTTTGTTAAATTAAAGTTTAGCCTAGAGGGGAATCCTCTGTTTTGAATCTGATTATCTTGTAAAATTACCTTCCATCCTGATTTTTACAGAGGTGCTTCTTTTGCTTTTCTTTATTATAAACTTCTGCTTTTAAGAACCTTATTGGTTTTTAGTGTCCTAAAAACCCAAGGGCTGGTATGTGCGCACTTTGTTAACCTGTTTGGTTGATATATTATTCCCAAGCCTCCTCAGGAAAGGGAGTGAAGGGGCTTGGGGAGATTTTGGGGGAACAGGAACACCAAGTGGTTCTTTTCCTTGAATCTTTGTCTAACTCGATGATGGCAGTAGTACTCATCCAAGGACAAGGAAGGATTTGTGCCTTGAAGATTTTAACCTAAGCTGGCAGAAATAAGCTTCGGGGGTCTTTCATGGAGATCCCCACATCTGTATCCCAGAGTTCAGAGTGGAGAGAGAACCCTGACAAATGTCTTTAAATCTAAAGAGGGAAGACTGAAGCTAGATCATGAGACCTCAGTGCAAGCATTGTCAGATCTGGGTAAACAAATAGGGGTTGGGGGTGGCCATGGCGGCAGGTCCAGAGGCACAGTGGTTGAGCAGACAGGAGTAGCTCCCCACACGTTGATCTCTCCCTCCACAGCTGAGGAATGATGTGGGTGGGAGAGTGAAGCTTCCTGCAGCCCAGGGAGGTGGTTCTTTGAGTGCTTGCTCGTGTGAATTCCATTCTAGGTGTGTGCATGCCCACGTGCACAGTCGGAGATTTTTGCCTTAGCGGTATCCATAGGGCCAGCTGTGGTGTCCTCTTGAGTGCTGCGCTCATGCATTGGTATATCAGGTGCTGCCAGCCCTACTCCCTCTCAGTTCCTTCTTACTGCCTTTGGTGGTTAGTTGGAGTGCCTTTCCTTGCATAGCAAGGGCTAGTGGTTTCGTCTCTTCTGACTTCAAGCCTTAGGGGCTTGTAAATAGTTTGTAGTAGTTAGTGTTAAGTAATTGTTAAATGTACTTAGAAGTTAAAATTCCAGTGGGGAGTTTGCCCCAGCAAGGGCATGCCCTGGTCTCCGGGGTTTAAGCCCTGGGCGGACTGTAACAGGCCTATGCCTGGAAGTGGCCCCCCACAGCAGCTGCCTCAAGTGCTTGGGGGAATCACATGTGAAGGACAAATGTTGTATTTGTAAAAAATGTTGACCCAGGACTCAGAGTGGGATATTCATTTGCAGGCTCTCCTCATGGAGGCTGTCCTTTGTCCAGCTTCCAAGCCATCCTGCCAAGACACGCCGAATACATCTGCCTTGGTGCGGTCCCCATCTGGCACCACTCCCCATCTGGCACCATTCCCCATCACCAGTGCCCAAAAAGAAATAAAAGAAGCACAGTTCCCCAGCACCAGGCAAGAAGGGCCATGGGATATTGGGCACAGGACGCAGTTTGGGCCTCCCAGCCACTCCGGAGCCACGTGTACGTGCCTCCCCAGGCAGGGCCCTTAGTCCCTTAAAGGATCTGCCACAGGCTCCCAGGAGTGGTAGGGGATCCAAACGCCTGATGGCATCAACACCTTCGCAAGCTCCCCTGGCACTGAGAGAGCAGAGGTCTTCACCCGTGCCACTAGCACTGTGGGTGCCACGGGAAATGGTAAAGGCTCATCTATGAGGGAAGGCCAGACGCTAACATCCCTCTGGGGGCATTGGAGCACCACTAATCCCCCAAGGCAAGGCAGCGCTCTCCTCCTCCGCACCGCAGAACTCTGGAGTAGCAGACCAGATCCTGTGGGGCTCCTGCTTGGTCACTGGCACCACAATCACAGTCCCTGCTGTCTCAATGTGGATCGCCTAAGGGGTAGGTACTGGTCTCCATACTACCGCCGCAGTTTGGCTCCTACCGGTCATCCTCTTGGCACAGATCTTGGTCGCTTGCCCCATGGGAGCATTCCCCGTCATGACTCCAGTCCCCTTGATATTGGCACCAAACCTCTCACTCTGGGCACCGGTCTCAAGTGTCAACAGTCCCATAGTGTGGGGAAGGGGATTGCTCTGGCACAGGGATAGTTCAGCCCCTCGCCCAGACTCCACCAAAGCAATTGTGCTCCTGAGACCATGTCAACATTGATGGCACCATCTTGGCAGCATGGCAAGTGGCCAGCACAGTGGCCTTATTGGAGCCCAGGGGGCATGCCGGTCATGATACTGCCCCCTTCGCACAGTTTATCTGCTGCTGCCTTGGAGCAACAGTTGGTGGCACCATATTCGGTGCATGAGTTGCGCTCAGAGGTCGGGAGGAGAAAAGACTGCCATCTCTAAACCTCCCTTCCCTACGGTGATGATGCCCCAAGGCCGCCTCCGGTGGCACAGTTGTCTTCATCCCCAGACAAGGCAGTTGTGGGATCTTCGAGGGCCAGCCTGCCAGATGATTTTAAAAACCCTGCTTCAACGGGTGGCTGAGAACTTGGGCCTAAAGGTGGAGGAGATGGCCGAGCAGGTGGACACTTTTGTTCAATGTCCCCTCAGCCTCTACCCCTGCTTTTAACACCAGTGCAGGACAAAATCTTCAAAATTGCCACAGCCCTCTGGCAAACCCCATCATCCATCCCTCCCACCTCCAGAAGGGCCAAAAAGAAGTACTTTGTTCTGGCCAAAGGGTTCAAGTACCTTTTATACCCACCTACGTCTGGGCTCGCTAGTAGTCTCTGTGGCCAACGGAAAAGACAAGCAGGGGCACACCAGCTCAACTCTCAATAATAAAGAGGCCGAAAGACTGGACCTTTTTGGGACAAAAATGTATTCCACTGCTAGCCTGCAATACTGGGTGGCGAACCATCAGGCCACCTTGTGCAGATACAATTTTAATTTGTGGGATGCCCTCCATAAGTTCAAGGAGTCCCTCCTGCAGGATTTGGCCCAAGAATTTTGCACCCTGGTAGAGGAAGGCACCATGGTGGCTAGGTGCTCCATCCAAATGGCATAGGATGCAGCAGGATTAGCAGCTAGGGTAGTCGCGTTGGTGGTGACTGAGGTGCAGCTCCTGGCTTCACACTGCCACCCTTTCCCAAGAGATGCAGACCTCGATCCAGAACCTCCCATTCAATGGGAACGGTTGCTTCTCCGAACAGAGAGATGCGAGGCTGCATGGGTTGAAGGACTCTTGGGCCACCCTTTGCTCGCTAGGCATGCATATGCACGGAAGCTGTTCTGGCCACCCCCACTACCAAGGCCATGGCAGTCTTGTTAGGAGTTTGCAAGGAGAAGGGATAAAAAAATGTTTTAGTTGTTACTGCCCTTCCTCTTCCTCCTCCTCCTCACCCCACAGTCCGGCCTGGCGAGGCATCATGGGGTCCAGAAGCACTCATTTTGAAGGTGCGCTTAAGAGTGATGCCCCAGTCAGTTTCCTGGATCCACCTTGTTCTTTCCTCTACTGTCTTTGTCTCTACCGTTTGGCCTGGTTACAAGTCACCTCGGACCACTGGCTGATGGACATAGTATCCAGGGGCTATACTCTGCAATTTTTGACCACCTCCCCTCTTCCCTGTCCATCTTCAGGGATTCCTGTCATGTCAACTCCTCATTCAAGATGTCAAGAATCTCCTGTGCCTGAAGGCGGCGAAGGAGGTCCCTCGAGACTTGAAAGGCAAGGGGTTCTGTTCCCGCTACTTTCTAATCCCAAAGGCAAAAGGGGGCCTCAGATGTGGAGTGCAGGCTACACTTCCTGGATGTCAGGAGAGCGATGGCCCTCTACGTAGATAGAACAAAGCTGTTCAGTAAGTCAACACGGTTGTTCATTGCAGTGACAGAATGAAGTGTCACCCAGTGTCTGCCCTGAGGATTTTATCCTGGCCTGCATCCGCTACTCCTATGAGCTGGCAAATGTGCCTCTGCCGGTGATCGTTATGGCACGCTCAGCTAGGGCACAAGCATAGTCAGTGGCCTTTGTGGCACAGGTACCAATCCAAGAGATCTGTAGGGCCGCTACCTGGTCATTTGTCTGCATGTTCACATCTCATTATGCACTTACCAAGCAAGCTTGAGACGATGCTTGCTTTGGCAGAGCAGTGCTGCAAGAAGGTGAACTTCAAGCCCGCCTCTATTGATACTGCGTGTGAGTCACCTAGAAGGGAGTTGACATGAGCAAGCACTCAAAGAATAAAAAACGGTTGCCCACCTTTTTCGTAATTGTTCTTCAAGATGTGTTTCTCATGTTCATTCCATTACCTCCCCTCCTGCCCCTCTGTGCACACGTAAAATGGAGTGGACATGAGCAACACATCTCGAAGAACAACAATTATGAAAAAGGTGGGTAACTTTTTTTTTTTTTTTTTTTTTTTCTGGGAATGTGTCAGCCAGGGGCAAGTCCTCCCCATCTGGGACTAGCTGAGCCCAGCACAGGGTCATGGCCACCCGCCGGGAAGTCTTCAGCCCCACCCTCTTGCTCCTGCCCTGCAGTGATTTACCTCTCCGCCGGCTGCTCTAGGCACCTGAAATGACACACCTGCACTGCTGGGGAGGGGCGCATGACTGCTCTTGTGGCTTCCCTTGGCTTCCCCATCAGAAAGTCACTTTTCTGCTGGAGGAAGGAAAAAATCTGCAGGGGACATGAATTCTGTGCATGTGCAGTGTTGCAGAATTTCCCCAGGAGTAACTGGTCGTAAATCTAACCAGGCAGGACTCATCAGAGCGGTTTGTGCCCTGCCTGTGGAGGAAGACTTAACTTACTCAGCCTCCTTTCCCTAGACAGACGGTGCAGGGAGAAATCCCTAAGGTGTCCTCATAAGTCAGTGGGATCAATAAGAGATCTGCAGCGCTGGAATCCCCATATGTCCTCTTTCCCCATGTCCTGTTTGGGCCCCATGATGGGGCAGTGGGGACACTTCATGTTAAGAAACCAGCTGACTAGATCTCCAAGTCAAGGTCTTCGTTACCAAAGCATTTGCTGCAGCCAGCTTCATCACCAGTTTCAACTCTATCTACTAGTAGAGGAGGAACAAGGAGTTAGTGGAGATGATCTTTCCCAAACACCAAGAAGCAGTGGCCATCTCCCTGGACAGAGCAACCAATCCTAGACCTACAGCCTTTTCAGACAGTGTTTTTTTGGAATGTAATGAGATCAGCAAATACTCTGAATGCTCCTCTGGAGATATTCCAAATAAAGCTGCATAAAGTACTGGACATTTGCTAACCCTCTCAGGTAGAATGGCCCTACCAATTTAATGAAGAGCTTCTGGAAGCATTTAAGGCAATATGGCATATTTTCAATGTATCCCTGCAACTCTAAACAAGCCAACAGTAGATACCAGGTGCTAGCTAAGGGGTTTGTTTCTTCCAGCACCTCACCTGGATCTCTGGGCATCCAAGCCACAATTGAGAGGTCAAATAGTAGACTAAATTTACACTAAGAGAAAAAGATCCAAAGAAGTTGGACTTTTTTGGACAGAAAGTATACTCTGCAGCAAGCCTTCAACTCAGGGTTGCTAATTGTCCATCACATCTTTATGAAGTATGTTCGGTTTTTTTCTGCTATGGAACAATCTCTCCTTCTTGATAGACAAGCTCCCTAATGAGTATTAGGAGGAGCTAAGCTTGACTGTGACTGAAGGTTAGCTACCCACCAGAACAGCACTGCAGACAGTACTTGACACATCAGATACGGCAGCCAGGAACGTGGCTCAATCTGCCTGGCATCCCCAAGGAAGTCCAGGCAACTGTAGAGGACTTGCCATTTCAAGGCATGGGTGAGGCATAAATCTATCTCTAAAAGGTTCAAGAGCATCCCTGTGTCTGCTGGAACTTTGTTCCAGCTCTGGAATAGCAGCGACAAAGGCTGTCTCTGCACTTATTTCCAGTTTGAAGTAGGGAGTCTGAATAGCAATGTGCACCCAAATGCTGCACTGTAACTCAACCATGTGGATGCTATTAGGGTGAATTAAGTTTCTAGTTTTCATTAATGTCAACTTGTTTAAGGGAGAGGTCCAGTGGAGCAATTTGGTGATCACTGTGATTCATAACCCCATAGTCCAAATTGTGCAGCAGTGTAAACAAGCCCAAAGACTTCAGTCTTAAATTGGATGCAGGCCTGAGCAACATTTTCAACAAAACCTTCAGATCTGCTGAGAAAGCAGCAGCGCTTCCATCAATATCCCTCAATGACCGCTTCAACAGCCTACAACAGGGACAGGCATCCAGAAAACAGTTTTGATGTGATCATCAAGATCATCTATGGACCCATCCACTTCTCAGCCTGGCAACTGCCCATTTTATTTTGGAGAGGTTGGACTGGGATTATCTTAAATGAATGGGTCTTTGAAACTTTGGGCAAAGGGGTGTAGTTTCAAGTTTTAGACTGTTCCAACATCCCCTCCCTCTTCAGGGACCCTTCTTATGAGACACTTCTACAGTGAGAAGTCAACTCCCTATTACAGCTGGAATCTATAAAGGGAAGTACCTTAAGAATTTGAAGGGAAATGCATCTATTCACAATATTTGATCCCAAAGAAGAAAGAGGAGTGGAGACCTGCAACACCACAGTGCCTTTGTTGGTTGCTTCAGGATGCCTCCATCCTCCCCTCCTTGGATCCTATGAACTGGTTCGCAAGATGCCTATTTTCATATTTTACACTTCCAATGCACAAAGTTGGTGATTTGTGGGAGGGTCATCCCATTTCTAGTACAGAGTTCCACAGTTCTATTTGTCTACTGCCCAGAGAGTATTTACCAGTATTCTCACTATGGTGGCAGCCCAAATAAGGCTGCAGGCAATCCAAGTGTGTCCTTGCCTGGCTAATATACATACACACGCGCACACACACAGAGTAGGTCAAGAACGTAGGACTTCTTTGTTTCCCTAAGACTCCGGGTCAACAAGAACAAATCTATGCTGACCTAGCACGCCATCAAATTCATAGAAGCAGTATTAGATACCAGGTTGGGGAAGACAGACATACCTCAACAGCTATTCTAGATGATGATAGACATGGCAGCTCCACACTCCACTGGTTATGCAAGTGAGAACCAGTCTGAAACTTAAATCATGCAGTATGCCAGATTTCACTTTCATACACTTGCAAAGGTGATATAAGCTTATTTGTTTAACAGACATGGTATGGATAAGGTGGTCTCCTTCCCCAGAGAAATCCTGTCACCATTAAACAGATGGGTACCTCAAATCAGGTATGCTCAGGGATTCTGTTCACTGTATTAGTCCTATGAAAAGCTCTGGTTACAAATGCCTCTCTCTAAAGTTGGGAACCGTACCTAGATCACTTCAAGGTTCATGGTAAATGATGAGCTTCCAACACTACTTTTCACATCAGTGTCCTTACACTCAGTTGTTTGGAATGCAAAGCATACCCCTCCGGTAGGGTCTCACTGTGCAAATGTTTATAGATAATACTAGAGTGATTACATCAGTAGGCAAGGGGAACAATCTTCTCCTTTCCCTTTTGCCACAAGAAGCTATATAGACTTAGGATAATATGATGCTGAATATTCTATTCGCTCTCCGTCTTCTGGGCCTTTTGAACACTGGCTGACCAGCTCAACAGAGATTTCTCTGAAAATCATGAATGGTCCCTCATGGCTTCAGTCCATCAAACAGTCTTGCACAGATGGAGTATCTGTTGAATGATTTGTGTGCAATGTGCCACAACAGCAAATGCTGGAGGTTCTGCTCCAGAGCAGGTGGGAGTTCAGGATTCCTCACAGATGCTTCTCTCATTGTGTATGCTTTTCCACTGAGAGCCACCCCCCAGGGTCTCGAGAGAGCTCATGGAAAAAAAGGAATGTAAACTAGATAGCCCCAGTGGGGGCCAAGCAGTTCTAGTATTCAGTGCTGCAAAGGCTATCCGTTCTGAAGCCAACCACCCTGCCGATTCTATGTGATCTACCGCCTCGGAGCAGCAACCAGGTCTTCCATCTAGATCTGGAGTCCCCGCCCATGAGAATCTGGATGCTGGCTGGTTGACATCTACTATCAAATTGCTTGATAACAGTCCTGAATACCTTTTTCCAATGTAAGAAGCCTTACCCAAAAGACACCTCCCAATGCAAATTGAAACAATGTTCTGTTTGATTTGAACGACAGAACTTTGGCATGCCTGCAAATGATGATCTCAAATATATTGGCATATTTGCCATCATTGAAGCAGTCAGAACTATCCCTGAGCTTGAGTTAAGCTCATCTGTAGAGTCTTGCGCGGATACAAACATTTTGTATCTGCATCCGATCCTTGATCTGCGGACAATTTTTGAAGATATCCACAGATTTGCTGGGCTCTAGCAGCTCCATGGGTCACTTTGCAGTGTCAAGCTCCCAACTCTCAACATCCCCCCACTTCTCCCCAGAGACTTCCTGCTCCGCCCTCACCATACTTCCTTCCCTGCTCAAGGCAGGAAGGTTACAGTCATGGGTCCTCGTAAACAGCACTATCCTCTCAGGGTGGGGCTCGGACATCCCAACATAGTTGTGGCGTCTCTAATGCATGCAGACCTGGCCATGACAGACAGTAGCAACAATTCCTGGGGGAATTCTGCACCACTGCACAATGCAGAATTTTGCAGAAATTAATATTGTGCACACAGAATTTCCTTTCTTGCACAGAAATGGGCTGCAGTGTTGCTGACTGCTACTAGAGATCACCCAGCAGAGTCCAGCTTGCACATAGAAGATACTGCCAGGAGAGGAGCAGAGCTATAGCGTTCCTGGCAGCTTCAGTTCCCAGCATGCCCTGAGGGAAGAAGAGGGTTGCATGCAGAAAACTCTGTGCAAGCCTCAGGCTGTTTCTCCCTCTGGATCCCTGGTGTCTGGGATGGGGAGACAGGTGTCTGGGCTCCTGGGAGGAGCGGCTGCAGGTATCTGGGATGGAAGGGGGGCCTGTGACTGGGCTCTGGGGAGAAGGGGGTTTGGGTGTATTGGCTGGGGTGGGCACTGCAGCTGGGCTATGTGGGAGAGGGCTTATGGGTGGCTGGCCCCCGGCTCGGCTCTGGAGAGGAGAATCATAGAATATCAGGGTTGGAAGGGACCTCAGGAGGTTATCTATTCCAGCCCCCTGCTCAAAGCAAGACCAATCCCCAGATTGTTACCCCAGTTCATAAATGGCCCCCTCAAGGATTGAACTCTCAACCCTGGGTTTATCAGGCCAATGCTCAAACCACTGAACTATCACCGAGAAAGGGGCAGAGAAAGAGGAACTGGGTTGTCATAGGGCGTTTCTTTAATTCTCTACTCCTGGAGGAATTTGTGTGTCTGGTCTGTATTGTTACAGACATACTTGGTGACAGGTATTTTGAAATAAATTACCAAAATAATTAAAACTGGTGTGATTATGTAGTGTTATTCTGACACATAAAATTTGTCAACATTTTAAAATATTGTGCACAGAATTTTTAATTTTTTGGCACAGAATGTCCCCAGGAGTAAACTACTGTCTTCACAGTGCCTGCTATTGCTGCCCGCTAGTTTAAAGTGCAACCACATCTCTTTCAAAATGGCATTTGGCTCAATCCCTTCTGGGAGTTGTAGTTTACCTCCTCCATCTGAGCAAGCTGGGGACTACAACTCCCAGAATACCCAGCAGGCTATTGCCACATATCGCAGTCTGCTGCTGCTGCATAATTTAGAGAGCTGAGCTGGAGCCTGAAGACTGGGTTACAGCTGCTTCATTCGGGTGAGTGTGTGCCTCAGAATCCTGCATGGACTCAAAATTTGTGCACCTGAGCTGCATCTGTGGATTTGCAGGGCTCTATTCATCTGGCTGCAACCTCAGTAGATGGTTTCCTGGGGCGGGGTCGCACTATGTTCCCTCACCCCACCGTGACAAGATTCCTTAAAGAATTGATCCATGGCTTTCTACCAGTCAAACAAATCCCTTCTCTTGGGGCTTTCAAGGTGGTACTTACTGGCTTAATAGAGCTTCTCTTGAAGTCCATGGCTACCTGCCTCTCTTATCACCTTTCCATAAAGACAGCCTTCCTAAAGCCTATAATTGTAACAAGGACTCCATATACCATCATTCACAAGAACAAGGTCACCTTGAGGTTGCTCTCCAAGTTCCTTCCTATGATTGTTTCAGGCTTTCACATTAACCAGTCTGTTCATCTACCAGTCTTTTTTCCTTAAGCTTCATTCTTCACTGGTCAAAGCAAAACTTCGTACCTGGATGTGGTTATAGCTCTGTCCTTTTTTTCTTTTTTCTTTTTAACCTAGACAGGACTACATCAGTCAGAACCTCACCAAGACTGTTGCGTTTGCAGAACAGGTGAGGACAACTGATACCCAGATATTGCAGAGGCTGTCTAAAGTGGGCTTCAGACTTTATTCCCATTTCACTCAACTCAGGTGACCTCCACAGCTTCTTTGAATAATGTCACTCTGCCTGAGATTTGTAGAGCAGTGACATGGAGTTCAGTCCGTAACTTCAGCACTCACTGTGCTTTGCTGCAGGCCTCGAGATCAGATGCAAGCTTTGGTAAAGCAATCCTTCAGTTCCTATTTCAGTAGGAAAGCCTCTTACAAGCCACTAAAGACAAGATACTACTTGCTAGTAACCAAGAGTAGAATCTGTATGGTTCACTCACTTGGAGAGAATGGTTATTTACTGTAATTGTGGTTCTTCAAGTGCTTGCTCATATCGATTCCAATTAGGTGTACGCATGCCGCGTGCACAATCATTGGAAGATTTTTACCCTAGCAACACTTGGTGGGTCAGCTGAGGCTCCCCCTGGAGTGGCGCCCTTAGGGCACGGGATATATGCCCCTGCTGACCCAGCGCCCCCTCAGTTCCTTCTTACCAGCCGTGATGGTCATTGGAACCGTGGAGCGCGACATAGCTGATCTCCACTTCTATAGCTTTTTACTCGTTATTTCTCTAGTTAGTTTTGTATTACAGTTGTTAGTTGTTTCTAGTTGTAGTTAGTTAGTGTATATAGTAGTTGGAGGAAAGAGGGTTTCTCTCCCCCCTCCTTCCTGATACCCGGGCTAATGGCTAGGTCACTGGGTTTCAAGCTGATGCCTATGGGAGACCCCCACTACTCCTACCTGAAGTGCCTGAGGGAATCCCATCAAACAGGTAAGTGCTGCATCTGTAAGGCATTAAAGCAACAGACAAAAAAGGAGTGGGACTTTCGTTTGAGGCAGCTCCTCATGGAAGAAGCACTTAGCCTGGTGCCCTTAATATGAGTCAACAGTGTGATACTGTTGCAAAAAAAGCAAACATGATTCTGGGATGCATTAACAGGTGTGTTGTAAACAAGACACGAGAAATCATTCTTCCTCTTTACTCTGCGCTGGTTAGGCCTCAACTGGAGTATTGTGTCCAGTTCTGGGCACTGCATTTCAAGAAAGATGTGGAGAAATTGGAGAGGGTCCAGAGAAGAGCAACAAGAATGATTAAAGGTCTTGAGAACATGACCTATGAAGTAAGGCTGAAGGAATTGGGTTTGTTTAGTTTGGAAAAGAGAAGACTGAGAGGGGACATGATAGCAGTTTTCAGGTATCTAAAAGGGTGTCATCAAGAGGAGGGAGAAAACTTGTTCACCTTAGCCTCCAATGATAGAACAAGAAGCAATGGGCTTAAACTGCAGCAAGGGAGATTTAGGTTGGACATTAGGAAAAAGTTCCTAACTGTCAGGGTAGTTAAACACTGGAATAGATTGCCTAGGGAAGTTGTGGAATCTCCATCTCTGGAGATATTTAAGAGTAGGTTAGTTAAATGTCTGTCAGGGATGGTCTAGACAGTATTTGGTCCTGCCATGAGGGCAGGGGACTGGACTCGATGACCTCTCGAGGTCCTTTCCAGTCCTAGAGCCCTATGAGTCTATGAGACCAGGCGCCGTTGGTCCGAAGCACACCTCTGGCACTGGAATGACCCGACACTGGCAAAGACTCCCAGCAGCAGATGTCTCCAGCAGCGCAGCTGGCATGGCACTGCTCGCTATCTCCAGGGTCTAAGAAACAGCACAAGCAACCTGCTGCTCCTGCCCAGTCACAGGCACTGCCTGTGCCCCCATTGGAGAAACGTCCTGGACTGGACCGACCTGCAAAGATTTCAGTTCCAGTGCTGCAAGCACCATTGACTCCGATCCACATGAATTCCCTGGTGCACACCGTGGTTGAGCTCAGTCTGCTGTTTACCCCGGAGACCTTTCCATCGATTGGGAAGCCCGCTCTCATACGCTGTCCATCACAGACTGATATGTCTCAGCACCGCTCCAGATCGCAGTCACAATCTAGATGCTGCTCCCATGCACGGCACTGCTCTCAGTCCCAGCACCGATCATCATCTCGGCGCCGGACGTACTCACAGCAGCACTCCACCTCGACAAGGTCCCCTTCCCGTTATGGTCGATACCAATCAAGCTCCCAGCACCGATCTCTGCGGAGTAGGTCCCGGCGCCGTTCTGCCCAGGGATCTTCATTGGTGTCCAGATCTGGTACCAGTATGATGGTCGGTCCCGGTCCAGAACGCAGTACCAGTCCAGGTCTTGGCACCGATCTCCATCCCTATGATGTGGTCCATCGATGCAGGATAGTGCAACACAGCACAACTGGTCAGCCCCTCCTTGGTCTTCCTGCCCTAACTTGGTCATCCCAGGCAGAGAGTGGTTACCCCGCCCATGACCAGGATGTGGACGGCGAGGGTCAATGGCAGGATGGGGGACAGGATCCTGCTCAGGGACCACCGCAATGGTCTTTCTGGACACCTTGAGCATACCACCAGGCCAAAGGGATCATCTCCAGGGCTTCTTGTTCGGCTCATTCAGAACCCCGAGTCCCAGAGGCCATGGTCAGCTGCCGTCCCCTCTCCCCCCAGAGGACACGAAGATAGCGGCCCTGATAGGAGTCACATGCTCCTAATATGGAGAACTGGGACAGCCGGACCTTCCCCAGCAAGACTTGCCCCAGGAACCATTAGTCCTGGGGCTGTCATACTCTTCATCGCCTGACGAGGCAGTTGCGGGCATGACCTCCTCTGGCCCACCACCTATAGACTTCTGTGCGCACCAAGACTTGCTGCGCAGGGTGGCACAAAACATGAACTTCCAGGTGGAGGAGGTGGTGGAGGTCAAGGATCCAGTGGTGAGTGTCTTGTCTGCCGATGCCCCCACATTTATAGCCTTGGCGTTCATCCGGACTGTCCTGACTAATGCCACTACGATCTGGCAGTTGCCGGCTTCTATCCCTCCCACTGTCAAGGGGGTTGAGAGGAAATACTTAGTTCCCTCCAAAGACTGTGAATACTTGTACATTCACCCCCGACTGTGCTCCCTTGTTGTACAGTCAGTCAATGAGAGGGAGAGGCACGGTCAACACGTACCCGCCCCTAAATCCAAGGACGCTAGGCACCTGGATTTATTTGGCTGCAAGGTATACTCGACTGGTGGTCTACAACTTCGGGTGGCTAACTAGCTAGCAGGCTCTCTTGAGCCGTTATAATTGCAACACCCGGAACTCGATGGGGAAGTTCAAGGAACCAGTTCCTTGAAGTCCAGGGAGAAGTTGGGGGCCTTGCTAGAGGAGGGCGAGAAAGTAGCCAGGACCTCCTTACAGGCTTCGATAGATACAGCAGACTCGGCGGCAAGGACTCTAGCCTCCAGTGTAGCTATGCACCGCATCTCGTGGTTGCAGCTGTCTGGTCTTCTGCTGTAACTGCAGCAAACAATTCAGGACCTGCCCTTCGATGGCCACGAGTTATTTTCATACAAAACTGACTCTAGACTGCAGAGTCTAAAGGATAACCAGGCCATCATGCGCTCACTGGGCATGCATACCCTGGTGACGCAGCGTAGGCCTTTCCGGCCCCAACCGCAATGCACCTACCCTAACCCTCGGGCCAGACAGGACGTCTCCAGAAGACATGGCTGGGGTGGTAGAAGGAGATCTGACCCTTGGACAGACCAGAATCAGCTTCCCCCCACCCCCGAAAACCATCGGCAGGGCTCAAGCAAATCTTTTGAAGGTGCACCCGAGGGCGGAGCACCAGTCTCCTTACAGGATCCTTTCCCACCTTTCTCCAACTACCTCTCCTATTTCCTTCCTGCTTGGTCCCGCATAACATCAGACCACTGGGTCCTGTGCATGGTGGAAAGTGGATACCATCTGCAATTTGTTTCGTTCCCCCCTTCCCACCCTCCCTCCTCATCCTTCTTCAGGGACCCCTCTCGTGAGCAACTCCTTCTGTAGGAGGTGCAGTTGCTCCTGGCTCTCGGAGCGATAGAAGAGGTTCCAAGAGAACTGAGGGGCAGGGGATTTTACTCTCGTTATTTCCTAATCCTCAAGGCAAAGTGGGGGGCTACGGCCCATTCTGGACCTGCGCGGACTCAACAAATTCATGGTAAAGTTGAAGTTCCGCATGGTTTCCCTGGAGACCATTATTCCTTCCCTGGATCCTGGAGACTGGTACGCCGCCCTCGACATGAAGGACCCGTACTTCCACATAGCGATTTACCTGCCACGCAGGCATTTCCTCTGCTTTGTGGTTAACCATCTGCACTTGTAATACTGTACTTCCCTTCTGCCTGTCCATGGCATCTAGGGTCTTTACAAAGTGCATGGCCATCATAGCTGCCTCACTCCACCGACATTGGATCCAAGTGTTTCCGTACCTCGACGACTGGCTCATTTGGGGTCACTCTGAGCTCCAGGTGCAATCTCATGTTTGGTTCACCATGAGCCTGTTCAGACAACTGGGCCTGCTGCTCAATGCCAAAAAGTCCAGTTTGCAGCCAACCCAAAGAATAGACTTCATCAGAGCAGTCCTGCATTCAAATCTCTCCCGTGTGTACCTTCCACATGCCCACTTCCAGGCCATGGTGGCCATTATCCTCAGACTCCAGAGCTTCCCGACCTCCTCCAGCTCACATGTGTCTCAGTCTTCTGGGGGCACATGGCATCGTGCACCTTTGTGACCAGACATTCCTGACTACACCTCCGTCCACTTCAGGCCAGGCTCGCATCAGTCTAACGTCCAGGCCGGCATGACTTGGACACAGTGCTCATGGTACCGACGGAGGTCTTATCCTCCCTGGCTTGGTGGCTGAACCCCAATCTATTATGCAAGGGAGTGCCATTCCATGCACCACAACCCTCCCTGGCCCTGATCACAGACGTGTCATCTCTGGGCTGGGGCGCTCACCTTACGAACCTTCATACAATGGGCCTTTGGTCCTCTCGAGAACCCTACACATGAACTGCTCTCAGTTCCCGTACATTGGCCTCGCTTTTCAGGTTTTCCACAAGCACCTTCAGGGCCATTTATATTGCAGTCCTCATGGACAGCACAATGGCCATGTTTTACATCAACAAGCAAGGGGGAGCACAGTCGTCCTCCATCTGTCAGGAGACCATCAAATTGTGGGAATTCTGCATAGCCCACTCAATCGACCTGGTGGCAGCGTCATTTCTCACAGGAGTCCAGAACAGCTTGGCAGATCGCCTCAGCAGATCCTTCCTGGTTCACGAGTGGTCGATTCGCCCGGACATTATCCGTTCTGTTTTCCGGAAGTGGGGATTTCCCCACATTGATCTCTTTGCCTCTCATGAGATTCGGAAATGCCGGGTGTTCTGCTCTCTCCAGGGACAGTCCCCCGGCTCACTATCGGACACCATCCTGATACGGTGGAAAGACCATCTGTTTTACACCTTTCCTCCATTCCCATTAGTTCACGAGATCCATCTCAAATTGCAAAGGGACAAGGCCTGCCTAATACTAACTGGCCCGGCATGGCCCAGGCAGCATTAGTACACCACACTCCTCAACCACACCAATTCCTCTCCCGCTGTGGCCGGACCTGATCACCCAGGAGCACAGCTGACTACGTCACCCGGACCTCCAATCCCTCAATCTCACACCATGGATGCTGCATGGCTAACTCAATCTGAGCTGCATTGCTCCTGCTTGGTGCAGCGCATTCTCTTGGGTAGCAGAAAGCCCTCTACTAGGTCCACGTATCTGGCCAAGTGGAAGCGCTTCTCCTGCTGGTGTACCCTAAGCAATACTGCCCCTCTGGAGGTGCCAGTACCTACCATCCTAGATTATCTCTATCCTTGAAACAGCAAGGCCTAGCAGTTTCATCCACCAGAGTTCACCTAGCAGTGATTTCAACCTTCCGCCCGGGCGAAAATGGGCTCTCGGTGTTCTCCAATCCCATGGTCAGCAGGTTCCTCCAGGGATTGGAACGTCTGTACCTGCAAATTCGGCATCCAGCTCCTATGTGGAACCTCAGCCTGGTCCTAACCAAGCTCATGGGTGCCCCGTTAGAGCCGATGACCACTTGGTCGCTTCTGTACCTTTCCTGGAAAACAGCTTTCCTCGTCGCTATCACCTGGGTGAGACACGTGTCGGAACTTCGGGCCCTCATATCGGACCCACCATATATGGTGTTTCATAAGGACAAGGTACAGCTGCGACCACACCCCACCTTCCTTCCTAAAGTGGTGTCTGCTTTCCATGTCAACCAAGACATCTTCCTTCTGGTTTTCTATCCGAAGCCGCACACTTCTCAGTGGGAACAGCTGCACTCTCTAGATGTTCTCAGGGCCCTTGCCTTTTACATTGAGCGAATGAAACCTTTCAGAAAGACAACCCAGCTGTTTGTGGCAGTGGCAGACTGGATGAAGGGTCTCCCAGTCTCCATGCAGTATCTCTGGTTCTAGATTACATCATGCATCCGAGCGTGCTATGACTTGGCTGATGCCCTAACTACGC
Source organism: Gopherus flavomarginatus (assembly GCF_025201925.1). Lineage (NCBI taxonomy): Eukaryota > Metazoa > Chordata > Testudines > Testudinidae > Gopherus > Gopherus flavomarginatus. The sequence continues at coordinate 162,401,955 of NC_066620.1, forward strand.
GCCCTTACTGCCCACTCCACTCGGGTTCAAGCTTCGTCCTCCGCCTTTCTGGCTCATGTGCCCATACAGGAGATCTGTAGGGCTGCAACTTGGTCATCAATACATACCTTCGCTTCCCACTATGCGATAGTGAAGCTGTCCGGCGTGAAGCTGCATTTGGTTCAGCGGTCTTTCACTCCATGACAATTCACTCCGACCCCACCTCCTAGGTAAGGCTTGGGAGTCACCTAATTGGAATAGATATGAGAAAGCACTTGAAGTAAAGACAGTTACTCACCTTTGTAACTGTTGTTCTTCGAGATGTTGCTCATATCCATTCCAAAACCCGCCCTCCTTCCCCTCTGTCAGAGTAGCTGGCAAGAAGGAACCGAGGGTGCGCTTGGTCGGCAGGGGCATATATCTGGTGCCATAAGGGCACCTCTCAAGTGGGCGCCTCAGCCAACCACCGACTGTTGCTAGGGTAAAAATATTCCAACGATCGTGCACATGGCGCGCGCACACCTAATTGGAATGGATATGAACAACAAATCTCGAAGAACAACAGTTACAAAGGTGAGTAACCGTCTTTTCTTCAAAATGTGTTGTTCACACACATTCCATGACCCAACTTCCATCCCTGCTAATTCTAAGCCCTGAAATTGGGATTTTTTATTAGTAAAGGGACGAGAGGCAGCTTAAGATAGCTTCATCCCTTTTACTCTCAGCTATGGTAGCTGGAAAGGGCTTTCAGGGACAAAGGCATCGCTCCAACAGACGTTATTTCAAAATAATCTGATCTCACGCATAGGGCATATGCACAGCAGAAATGGAAAACACACCTCAAAGAACCATTGTATTGTAGGGTAAGCAACCATTCTCTTTGATGAAAAAACAATGTGTGGAAGTCTATATGTATACAAAGTTAAAGTAGACTCTAGTGTTTGTGTATATTGGGTATCTCAAAAAAAAATCCTTTACAGGTATTCAGTAGTAAACTGATTTATTGGTCTGAAATATGGTATTCTTGTTCTGGTAGCCTACCAAAGGGCAAGTTGTAATCTCCCACATAAAATTCAATGAAAAAAATCTAACTGTAAAAGCAAGATTAATGATCACGGTTGCCTCACCATCCTCTTTCTCAGTTTCTGCACTGTGCTGGCAACTATAAAGCTCTTGTGTGAAGGAAGAAAAACAGTGCCTGAGAGTCAACATAGCATGTGACTTGTGAATAACTTGTGGCCTCTGAACTCAGTGGTGATGGTATGAAGAAATGATCCCACTTGGGGTGGTTGTGCCCTTGACTTCAACAGAGGCAAAGAAGATTGTCACTAGTGATTTGGGTTGCCTCTGTTCTGCATACCCAAACTAGGGCAACTTTAAAGGAAGCTAGTTTCCAGAGTACTGGGCATCAATCCATGCTCTGAAAACCAGGCCGAGAAGACTAGCTACCTAACCAAGGTGTATGTTGGGTTGGAGTACTTGAGGATCCATCCCCTCTAGAATGAAGATGATAAACATGCATAATACAAATACTTGAATGGAGTTATTTTACATTTTTAATAGTCACTTTTAGAGTCATTATATTGTCTATTTTCTCTTTTTTAAAAAAAAGACATAGGACTAAACACTGGGGGCAGACTTCTGTGAAAAGAGTTCAGAAGCACTTAAGCCACATAAGAGATCGTAGTAATTAAGGCAATAGATAACCAGGATATAAACCAAGTGTTAACAGTAAGGAAACAAGGAAAAGGACAGATGTTGGAAATACTAAAGAGACAGGATAAACTGTACCAAGAGGATGACTGGAGAAAGGACTAAATACTGTATCAACATTAAGATGCTGGGGGCATGCCATGTTTTCTCTGTGAATATTATTTATTAACTAGAATTAACTATCAGATCCCCACTAAGTAATGCTCACAACAGTACTTTCTTTAAAAATGCTATGTAAGTGACATAGGTAATTGTGTATTATTTTTAATAAAAGATTTATATTAATTTTGACTTTACTCTAAAAATTATATATAAATGTTATATCTCTTATATTAACTTATTTGAAAGAGGCCTCTTGCGCTATTCTAACTCTGGACTTTGCTGTAAGTGGAATTAACTAGTCTAGCCCAACTTTTGAAGTTGGAGTGAAACAATATCTAATTCAAATTGAGATGAAGCTAGGAAAAAATTCATAAAGCTATTCAGTCTCTTTTCTGAATTGGACTGTTAATCGTTTCAGCTCTATTTGTAATTAACTGTCTTACATTTTAAATCGAGCAGTTTTTTTCCTTCCCTTACCACCTCAAACACTAGCACAATGAGTTGTTCTGATATACAGCATCTCATTGTCCTAAGAAACCTGTTTTTAAAATTAGATGTTCAGGCACTCTTGTAATTTGATTTGTGTTGAGTATTTGTTATGTTACTGATTTCATTTCTGTTTTCTGCTTTTATGTATTAATATTGTTCTCTTTTAGGTTTTTCCACTTGATTATATCCTCATTACAACAATTATTATGTATTTTATCTTCACTTCAATGGCAGGGATTCGAAACATGGGTATATGGTTCTTTTGGATAAGGGTAAATATTACTTATTTACTAAAATGTAACATTTATAAATTACTATATAAAAATATTTAAAATGTATGTAGCAGATACAAAAGGACTTTGCAGAATTTTCTCTCTACCACATTCTAAAAACTAAAATGGTGTGAAGCAATTATTCTTCTTAAACAATATTACAATCAATTGTTTTAGCAAGAGTCTTAAGAGTTTCTACCATGTTTTGAAAAGCTAGATTGTGTTTTGGCCTGATGGCCTGGTTAAAGGAGGATAATCGGTTTCAACTTGAGACAAAATTGCAGGTATCAAGCCAGCAGGGTCTGGGATCTTTGTGGAAGCAGCACATTCAATGTTTTGCCAACCTTAAGTGTTCAAATACCATGATTTATGTGTGAGGTGGAGTGTAGGGGTGTGGCAGACTGAGCGTGTGGGGGTTTTTGGCTTCTGATTTTTGAGCTTTGAGGGTAGAAGTCACCTGCCCACAAAGTGTGAGCACATTCCAGGGTCATAATTCAGCCTTTAAATGTGCCTGCAACAATGTAGACTCCCCATTGGTTGCTCAGAAGAAGACTCCCCTTACCCTTTCCTAACCTTGAGAATGGAGGAGCTACCTATGTATCCTCCCTCTCCCTTACCATTATCTTACCTGTTTTCCTTGCCCACATTGTCACTTCTCCACGGTCGTCTCCCCCATGATCTCTTGTCTCCAGTCCCAGATCTTCTCCTGAACTCCACATTCCCCCGTCTCCTCAGTTTCCTGTCCAAGTCGCTAACCTTAAAGTCCAGGGAGTAGGCATCTTTACTAAGGCCAGTCCCACTGTCACATGCTAAGCCTGTAGGCAACCATCTTGAATGATGATAGTTTGGCATCAGCCCCACTGAAAATAAAATGAGGTGGTGACAGTCATGTGGAATAAAGAAAACTGCCAATTTTGACATTAGAGATCTTAAATCATAGGATATTTTGTAAAATACGGTTTGATCGTTTGTCATCGGTGATCCCTGGAGGTCAAGTATGATCTTTCACAGCTTTTATTTTTCATGGGTCCTTTGGTGAATGAGTCCCATCCTTGAGCCACAGGCTCATTGGCAGACGTTGCAGGTGGTGTTCGAAGACAGATTTGGCCCACGATTGCTGTGTGACAGTTGTCTTTCCTTTCTTTTCTGGTGTTTTTCTGCGACCAAGTCAAGGTGATTTTCCTCAAAAGTGGATGTTTCCTCTCTGGCAAGTCTTTGCCAGTTACCCCTATCCTGGGCTGCTGTCTCCCAGTGTGTGGTGTCGATGCCACATCTCTTGATGTTTATCTTGAGGATGTCTTTTAAATGTTTCTTTTGGCCTCCCCGTTTCCATTTTCCTTTGGTGAGTTGGGCATACAGCAGTTGTTTTTGGTAAGCGTTCATCAGGCATGCACACACAGTGCCTGCTCCACCTCAGCTAATGCTGGATGATCAGGGCATCGACACTGAAGATGTTGGCCTCCGTAAGAACACTGACATTGGTTTGACGATCCTCCCACTTTACATTGAGGATCTTCCAAAGAAAGTGCTTGTGCTGGCATTCCAGTTTCTCATGTGTTTTCAATAGGTCACCTAAGTCTCTCAGCCATAGAGGAGAATTGGGATTACCACCACTTTATAAACTTAAAGTCGAATATTTGTTCCAATGTTGTGATTGTTGAACACCCAGCAAAGGCAATGCTGGTACATTGAATTCTGTGCTCAATCTCGAAGTCTGTCTGTCCTCTGCAAAAGATGGCTGCCAAGATAGGCGAAGTATTCTACATTTTCCAGTTCTTCTTTGTCGATGTAGATCTTCCTTGCTGGGTCTGGTGATTGACCAGGGACTGGTGGAGAACTTTTGTTTTGCCAATGTTCAGAGTAGCCCTAGGCTTTTGTAAGCTTCATAGAAGCAATTAAGGGCTGTTTGCTGCCATTAAGACTGGTTTGACAACAGTAATATTAAGATTACAACCCTTCTGGAATGGAAGAGAAAAGCTTTCTGCGACTGGCAAAGCCAACCACTATCCAGTCGGAAGCAGAGCTCTTTCCATCAGCTCAAAGCTGAAGTTCAAAGGAGGATCCGAGAAATCAAAAACAAATGGTGGGACAAAGCAAAAGAAATCCAAATATTCAATGACTGACGTGATATGCAGAGGTTTTTTGAGAGACTAAGACCCTGTATGGACCAAGCTCATATGGCCTCTCACCTCTGAGTTCTGAAGATGGTAGTACCCTTCTTAAAGATAACAAATCCATCAAAGAGCACTGAAAGAAACCAAAAGCTTCTAAATAGAGAATCGACTGTGACTGATACCATTAACTCCATCTCTCAGCATCCAATCTGGGAATCTCTTGCCAACTCACCAACACCTGAGGAGATCTGCAAAGCAATTAAACAAATGAAGAACAATAAAGCACCAGGTCCTGATGGCATACCAGCTGAAGTACTGAAAGTTGGAGGAGAAACAATGGCTAACAAGCTTCACTTGTTGCTCCTCAAAATCTGGTGCATCGAAGAAATCCCTGTTGGCTTATGTAATGCTAACATCGTCCCCATTTTCAAAAAGGAAGACAAAGCCAATTATGACATCTATCGAGGCATTGTCATCGTCCTCAATCATTGGGAAGATTCTTCCTAGAATCTGACTGAATCGCCTGCTTCCTCTTGCAGAGGAAGTACTTCCCATTGTGGCTTCAAACCGTCACGACGCACAAGGAACATGATTTTCGCAGCCAAGTAGATCCAGGAGAATTGTGAAGAACAATACTAGTAGCTGTATATGGCCTTTATTGATATGACCAAAGCCTTTGACTCTGTCAGCTGTGAGGCTCTGTTGAAAATCATGTAAAAGTTTTGGCCGCCCAAGCAAATTTATCACTATAAGATTCCTCCACAACCAGATGACTGCCTCCATCCTGTGCAGTGGCTCTACTTCTGTCATCTGATCTGGTGTAAAAGAATATCGGATTGACAGCAACCTCTTTAACCTTTCCCATCTCTGTGCCAGAACTAATATAATATCAGCAACAATAACTGATCGCCAGTATCTGGATGATTGTGCTGTAGTTGCACACTCAGAGGATCTGCAAACAGCCCTTAATTGCTTCTCTGAAGCTTGATCATTTGTATAGTATATGTAGAGGCTTCTACATTTACAGCTATGCCTTTTGGGGAGAAGTTTTTTGAATATATTTCTACTGTCTCTTAACAGTAAAGTTTCAGGATGTAATTGGGAAAATAACTAATATAAATATCTAGTTTAAAAGCAATGTCCTTTAACAGATATCGAGCATGATAACCTAGAGAAACAATTATGATCTAATATTTGTACATGTCTGGTTTTTTTTAGTTGTATAAGATTAGAAGAGGTAAAACTCGGCCTCAAGCACTCTTATTTCTCTGTATGATACTTCTCTTGATTGTTCTTCACACAAGTTATATGATCTACAGTCTTGCACCTCAGTATGTCATGTATGGAAGCCAAAAGTACCTGGTTCAGGTGAGACTTTCCCTTTCATAAGGATATATATAAAACTTACCTTGTTTTAAAAATGTAATAGAATTGCATATATGGGGTGAGGCAAAGCACAGCCCTGCTATGTACCTATTTTTGAAGGGATACAACCATAAGAATCTCCTAAAGTTATTGTGCCTCTGGATATTTTGGAGGAGTGCAGCCTGGAGAAACTCTGTTGCGCCCTTTTACACAATGCAGCGTGTAGTTTCTATGTAAAGCTGTAAAGGGACCTGGTCCTGCCCCCATCTAGAAGGAAATTACAGTTGTTGCTGCTAGTTTCCAGTACGCTTTATGCTCTTTCAGCATAGGAACAGCTTTTTATTATTTTCATTATATTCTGATAATGGCTCCAATCAGGAGTAGGGTCCCATTGTGGAAATTTCTGTATAAACTCATGGTAATGGACTGTGGCTGCCTCAGAGAGCTTGCTAATCTAAAAAACAAAAAAGTGCGAGGCATAATAGGATAAAAGGTAGTCAGAGTAATGGAGGGCATATGTTGTGATAGTTCTGTTCAAAAAAAATATATATTTTAAAATCTTTGTCTAATTTTTTTTAAAAATCCCCAAACTAATCCCAAAATGTAAGAATTTATCCTGTAAATGTCCTACTTCACCTTAGCCTTTTTTTACTGTATTAGTTTATATTTAACACTAAACTTTTCCATTGTTAATTTTATCTACTGCTTTTTAACTCTTGCATCCCTGTTTTTTGTTATCTTTAAGTTTTGCTGTTTCCAGTCCGTTCCCTACCTTTTTCTATTTTAAATTAGTTTTGATTCTTGCACTTCATATTTATTGTATTTAGTCTTTCTATTTTTAACAAAAAAGGTACGTAATCATCTGGAACTTCAGTCTGAGTGACATATGCTCAAAGTCTCATTCTACCAGTACTAATATGTCCTTGGAGTTTCCAAAACTTAAATGACAATTTCCTAATTCAAAACCGTTGCATCCAACATGCATTAGACCTGATATTGATAGATACAGAGGAATTGATCTCTGAATTAAAAATCAGTAGTTGCTTAGGTGCACGTGATCATGACTCAGTTGTTTTGTTTACACATGTGAAGTCCAAACTAATAATATGTAGTTGGTGATTTAAAAGAGCCAATTTCACAAAGTTGAAAACAATTCTGAGCCGAAGGAGCTGGGAGAAAGAATTTAAACACAAAAATGTGAACAATGGGAACTGTTAAAAACATTTTGACTAGATACCCAAAAAGTCTCAGTCCCAAAATTGTGAGAAAACATTACACTGGTTAAGCAGCAAAGAGTCCTGTGGCATCTTATAGACTAACAGACGTTTTGGAGCATGAGCTTTCGTGGGTGAATACCCATTTCGTCGGATGCATGTAGTGGAAATTTCCAGGGGCAGGTATATATGTATGCAAGCAAGAAGCAGGCTAGAGATAACACTGGTTAAGACAGCCTGGTTTAGGTGAAAGCAGCCATTAAACACACAATGTATAACACAGGGGGAAATGGGGTAGGTGAGAGAAATAACTGTAAATTAGAAATTGGGAATCATCCAAAATTAATAATGAAAGCAAATGGACTCTTTAAGAAATCTGTAGCCTGCCAAGTTAAAGATAAGGAATTTAAGTATATTAGGAACAGATGGAATCCTAATACTAGATGGGAATGGTAGAATTGTCAATGCAAAAAAGCAGAAGTGTACAGCAATCTCTTCAAAGTGTCTGGAGAAGACCCAAGTCGTCACTGATCATCATGTGATATGAATATAATACTTTTCATTCTAACCCAAGAGGAATGGATCCAAATAACTTGCTCAGTGTCAGACAGTTTTAAAAGGACTGGCTGGAGAGTTCTCTGACCCGTAAATGTTTATTTTCAATAAGTCTTGGAAACCTGGAAATTTCAAAGGAATAGAAGAATGCTACCGTTGTGCCGATATTTAAAAGTGTAAATGAGGTGACCTGGGTAACTATATAGATCTACTAGTCTGATACTGAAACTCAACAAAATATAAGAATGGCTGATACGGCCTCAGTTTAATGAAGAATTGAGAGTAATATAATTAATGTCAATCAACATGGGTTTATGGGAAATAGAACCCGTTAAACTAATTTGATATATTTTTTTTCATGAGATTACAAGTCTGGGTGATAAAAGTAATAGTACTGCACAACATTTTGATTAAGAAACTAAAATGATACAAAGCAACATTGCACACATTAAATGTATTGAAAACTGATAAGTCGTAATGTAATTGTAAGCAGGGAATCAGAGTGTGCTTTTACTGGGGTATCACAGGGATTGGTTCTTGGTCCTGTGCTATTTAACATTTTATCAATGACATGGAAGAAAAATAAAATCCCTTAGAGTTTGCAGATGACACAAAAGTAAGAGGAGTGGTTAATAATAAAAAGGACAATTCACTGATACTGAATAATCTAGATTGCTTGGTAAAATGGGTTCAAGCAAACACTATGCATTTTTAATGCAACCAAGTGTAAGGTCCTATATCTAGGGGAAAAAATATAGGCCTTACGTATAGGATTTTGATGTCTGTCCTGGGAAGCAGTGGCTCTAGAGATGATTTTGAGGTCACAGAGGATGAACATGAGCTTCCAGACCAACACTATAGCCAAAAGCATTGCATTGGCCTTGGATATATAACCAGGAGAATCTCATGTAGGAGCAGAGGCTATGTTTCCTTTGTGTTGGACACTATTTATAACAGCTGCTGGAATTCTGTATCCAGTTCTGCTGTCCATAATTCAAAAAAGATGTTCCAAAATTGGAGAATGTTCAGAGAAGAGTCACAAGAATGATTAAAGTATTGAAAAACGTACTTTGAGGTCCTTGAGTCTCACTACAATCTATCAAACACAAGGTTAAGGGGTGATTTGATCAGTACTTATGTGGAGAACAGAAATTTCATAATAGAGGTACCTTTGTCTGCTATATTGAAGAGATGACCATATCCAATGGCCAGAAGTTGAAGATAGACAAATTAAGAGTAGAAATAAGTCACAAATTTTTAACAGTGAGGATAATTAACTATTAACAATTTATCAAGAGTTGTGATTAGATTTTCCATCACTGGAAATGTTTAGATCAAGATTGGATGTTTTTCTAAATGGGATGCTCTAGTTCAGTCACAGCTATTGATCTTGAAGTGGGAGTTAATGTGGGTAAGTCCTGTAGTCTGTGTTAGAGAAGGAGGTCAGACTAGATGATTACAGCTGTCCTTTCTGACCTTAAAATATACAAGTATATGAATCTATGGATAGTTACCTAGGAACATTAGAATCAATGTTAAACTTAACAGAAATCCAAATATGTTATGGTATGAAATTGCTCATTTAGGGCACCCAAACAAGCTTAAGTATCATCATGCCACAACCATACACTATGTTTAATCAAGTGTGTAATTACAAGTAATAAGTATTAAACTAATTTTAAACACACTAATTTTTTCCAGTTTTTTTTTTCTCCCCACATGGTATCATGGGAAAGGAATAGATGTTTGGGTGTCATAACAGAGGACTTTTGTATACCTTAACGTGCTCAGATTTATTTAAAGTTTAACCTTAGCTTTGGATTACCTGCATGTACAATAAGATTTAGACTTAACTGGTTTTTCTAGGAGTTGGGCCTTTGAGGATAAAAGACCCATTAAGGAATTGCTGCCTTTCAGAGGCTCAACCACCTAGCTTAGTTGTAGTTGGTCAGCTACATCTCACTGACCCCAGTGCATGTCTCTGCCCCACCACAGCAGACCCTCTGGCATATATGCCTTCTGAATTCCCAAGTCCAATATCGTTGCTCTGAGAGTTCACTTGTACTCCTGCCTCACTCCCAGGACAATACTGTCTGGGTGCACAGTGGAGTCAATGCAGCAGTACCTTAAGCCATGTCTACACTTACTGGGGATCAACGCTGCTGCGATTGATGCAGCAGGGGTCGATTTAGTGGGTCTAGTGAAGACACACTAAATCAACCGCAGAGCACTCATCGGTCAACTCTGGTACTCCACCGGAATGAGAGGAGTAAGGTAAGTCAATGGAAGAGCATCTCCTGTCAACGCAGCATGGTGTAGACACCGCAGTAAGTCGACCTAAGCTACGTCGACTCAAGCTACGTTATTCACAAGGCCTTAGTGTCACATGGTAAATGTTCTCTAGTACTGGAGAAGAATAGATTAGATTTTTCCAATTGTCTTTCATCTAGCAGGGAGCCAGCTCATTTGCAGATGACCTGAGCTGCAATCAATAGGGTCCACTCAGAGATCACTGAAAGACATCTGATTTTTTTGTTCGGCAAATGCAGTTGTCTTATCAATTTGTTTGCTAACAAAGAGCAACTACCTGGGAGACCTTAGTTCCTTGTTAGATGCCTTAGAGCCTAACCCAAGTAGTAATACTTTGAGACAATTCTGAATTCTTAAAAAGGCAGTACTTTTCTTCCAGAGCAAAGAAATTTAAAAATCCTTTCAGCAGTAACATTAACTACAAGAGGATTCATGTTAAAGATGTTCTTTCTCAAGTTGATGAGCCTTTGGCAGCATATGTTCTTCAATATGTCACGTCATGCTAGCTAAATATAGACAGCAATATTTTGAAATTGATACTGCCAGGGATGTATTCCTATCCCTTACATGGTAGACTCAGCATCTCTCTGCCCTGGAAGGAGATGCTTTCAACTTTCCAGCTCCGTCAGTCCCAGTTTCCTCTGACACTTCCATTCTAGGCTGGCATAGCTATTCTTAGGATTTGTAAACTCAGTCATGTGAATTTCTGGGAAGAAAAAGCTTCATGTCAACATCTAGAATTAAGACCGTTATATTGGGCTCTCATGTCCTTCTCCATCTTCTACATGGCAGAGTGAATCAAGTACTTACTGACAACATTACTGATTAACAGGTGTTGTGAGCAAGACACGAGAAGTCATTTTTCTGCTCTACTCTGCGCTAATTAGGCCTCATCTGGAGTATTGTATCCAGTTCTGGGCACTGCATTTCAAGAAAGATGTGGAGAAATTGGAGAGGGTCCAGAGAAGAGCAACAGGAATGATTAAAGGTCTGGAGAACATGACCTACGAAGGAAGACTGAAAGAATTGGGTTTGTTTAGTTTGGAAAAGAGAAGACTGAGAGGGGACATGATAGCAGTTTTCAGATATCTAAAAGGGTGTCATGAGGAGGAAGGAGAAAACTTGTTCACCTTAGCCTCTAATGATAGAACAAGTAGTAATGGGCTTAAACTGCAGCAAGGGAGATTTAGGTTGGACATTAGGAAAAAGTTCCTAACTGTCAGGATAGTTAAACACTGGAATAAATTGCCTAGGGAGGTTGTGGAATCTCCATCTCTGGAGATACTTAAGAGTAAGTTAGATAAATGTCTCTTAGGGATGGTCTAGACAGTATTTGGTCCTTCCAGGAGGGCAGGGGACTGGACTCGATGACCTCTTGAGGTCCCTTCCAATCCTAGAGTCTAGGAATCTATGAACATTGCAGATATTTTATGTGAACAATTAAGGGGAGCACCTTCCAGCTAGCTGTGCAGAGATGCCATACCTCTGTGGGATAGTCCATAGTACACAGTACACCAAATTTATCCATTTGGTAGCCACCTTGCAGGGAAGGACAATATTACTGGCAGATCAGCTGAGCAATGACTTACAATCAACATTTGTTGTCACTCAAGAACTCAGTAGCATACATCTCCCTATGGATATATGTGGAAATGGACCTGCATTCAACAAAACGCAACACAAATGTTAAAGGTTTTGCTTCAGAATAGGAGCAGCTAATCATTCCATAATAAGTGGGTTTCTTCTAAACTAAATGGGCACTTTTTCTAAGTCAGGAGAACCAAACAAGAGGAAGCCAAGGTTATTGTGATTTCCAAGGCCTGGATAAGATGTTTCTCTCTGATGTCTTGCAAGAGTTGCAAGGAGTTTCTCTCTCCTCCCCTGCACCCCCGAACACATAATTTCAGACCTATTGTTCCCAGTAGAGAGGCCACAATTCCCGTATGGACACAGACTCTCTCCACTTGACAGCATGGGCTATAGAGATCTGACAGATTTAGAACTGTCCTGTTTGGAAAAGGTCCAGGAGATTCTATTAAAGCAGTCAACTTGCCTGTTACGATTGTAAGTGGAAAAGGTTCTCTTTGTGGGCAACCAGCAATAACATAAACCCAGCTTCAGGTCCCATTTAATCTATAATTGTGTATGTACTTCATGTGATATGTTTGGGACTTTCCATACTGTCAGTAAAAGTACATCTCCAGTTGATCAAAATAATGTATCCAGCTATAATTTAGTTAAAAGGTTATTGAACAGATCTGTCTTGTGGTTAGAGAATCCATTCCTACATGGAACCTACATTTTATATGTAATTAGCTTGTGAAACTCCTCTGAATCAATTGGAGAATGTTTCCTGTTTAATCTCTCAATTAAGACAGCCTTTGAAAAGATATATGTAGGAAACTGTCCTTTACTGGCAATGGCATGAGCTAGAGTTTTTCCCAGCTGAAATTTGATTGTATGGATACATTGACATGCAAGCAGTTGCCAATTTTCAGCAGTTCTTAACAGCTTTTCAAAAAGCTTTCGGGTACATAAGTGGTGGTTCTCATGTATTTAAAAAATTGAAAACTGAATTCGTTACTACATGAGCCTTGAATGTAAAAGTCAAAACTGAGAATTATATTCCCTGCTTTTTCTTAGCTGTGGTTGAAGTATTTTTTTAAACTTCTGCTGGTGTTTCTTGCATGTTGTAAAAACTAGTTCTGTGAGTGTTTAATCTGTACTTAGTACCCTGCCTATGTAGAAATCAGAATTCAATTTTAAGTATGTTTTCATCTGTATACTGGAGTTAATTTGCTGTTCCCATTTCTCCATTGTAATCTTTCTTCTTGTGCTTTCAAATTCCAATTAATCTGTAAATATCCCTATTGGGAAACAATAATATTTCTGTAGACATTCAGCAATTCTGTAACTTTCGATTCTTCAACTTCCCATTTTTTTTAATGTTCAAAACCTTAAAACCTTAAAAGAGAAAAAAGCATCTTGAAGTGGAAGCATTGGCTTGTGCAATTTTCGTTACAGTAAAAAGGAAGAGGATTGATTAGGAGGGAAAGATGGCCTTGTGGTTAAAGCATTGGATCAGGACTAATCTAAAATATGTGACAGGGTCAGAAATTGAATCCACAGCTCCTGACTATGCCACTGACTAATGTTACTTTTGAAAACTCAGGGAAGCTGAAAGGTCCCAGAATACTGGAGAAAACCAAATGTAGCACTGATCTTCAAAAAAGGAGAAGAGTAATTCTAGCAACTGTCATTTAATCTATTTTCAATACTTGGGGGGAGCTAAACTTTTAGAATGAACAAAATCTTATGAAGTCTTCTATCTGGACTTCTTCACTCATACCTACATTACCTTGGGGGAAGAGAAGCACACTCTGAGGTGAGTAAGCTATGTAAACCCCTGGTGGAGGCACACATACTGCAGTATGCTTTCAAAGCCGCTAGACCCTTGTGATGTCAGTATAGTACAGTCCATTACTCTAAGACGGTATTGCTTTCCACTTCTTAGTTTTCTTCTCTGCCCTCATTTCATCCTTTTCCGTCTGCACATTCCTTTGCTACCTCCTTCTATATCCCTGATTTACCATGCTCTTCCACCTGCCTTCTGCCCTTATAAATACGCTCATCAGCCTGTCCCTTTCCAATAAAAGAACCCCCTTTTAAGCTTTCAGTTAATGTTTTTTAAAAAATCAACCAAGTTACGTGCACTTTAAGTAAATAAATCATCTTTAACTGCAACCCCTGCATTCTCATCTCTTAACCCACTCCCTTTCATTCTGTTTTCATTTAGATTGTAAGCTTTTCAGAGCAAGGACAACATCTATTCTATGATCTATGAAGTGTCCCATAGAATTCTGAGTACTCAATGAATAAAATTTGTCAGACAAATTGGATTTTTTTAGATAGAAATGCAAAATTAATTGAAGAAAAGTAGCATCTTTAATATACTTACATTTTGCTATTGAAATAGAATTTGAACTCTGTCTTATGGAAGTAAGACTTAATTTATGTTGGCTTGAAAGTATGAATAGCCTTTAAGAGCTTGGCGATTGACTAAAGGGATAGTAAGCAAAATCTAATAAAAACTGACAGTATAAAGGGGGATAGTTTCTACCAAGGGTATTGCTTGGTTTATTATTAGGCTTGGTCTTACATAATGAAATAAATTTGAGACCCTAAATTAGGAGGCATTTGGAAGAAATGATAAAAATACAATATACAAAAACAACCTAGAAGCTTCCTAGCAGAGAGAAAAAGATATGATCCATTCCCCAAGGAGCCTAATGAGACAATTAATGGTTTTAGGGTGTTGAAAGACTTGAGTAACATCAGTATGTTCACTCAGAGAATTAATTTCTCAGTAAAGACTGATGCACAACATAGTGTAATAAAAGTAGAAAAATCTGGAATAACATCAACACGTCTTAATTAGCTCATATCTCGTAGGTGTTATGTGGACTATTAGGAAATAAAAAAATCAGAATATTGTCCTTGTGGATTAGTTCAGGAAGGGTGTTCTATGTGTAGGAGACAGTGGGGAAGAAAGTGCAAAAAACGAAATAAGTTGTGGAAGAAGTGAATGAGCAGACTATTGAGGCTGGCATCATTTATGAAGCAGACATAATGGGTGTGTGACGATGCAGTTCTGGCGGGACCCAACTGAGAGTGCCAATTCAGGACCAATTGCTCAAACAGGGCAGACACAGCCCAAGGCTGGGGTTTTTCCACCTCTAAGGCAAACCAAACCAGCCAGACAAAAATGACTTCGGTTTCACCCCACTGGCTAACCACAAGTCACAAAAGCAATTTCCTTAGACACTCCAGTCTCCCAGTATCACCACCAGTCCCACTCGTCCTGGGGATGAATGGTTATGAAAACCAACACCCCAGTAAAAAGGTTCTCTCGATCCCAAAAGACCAAGCCCCAGACCCAGGTCAATATACACATCAGGTCTTATCCACAAATCACGCTGTTGCCAATCCTTTAGAATCTAAAATCTAAACCTTTATTCATAAAAGGGAAAAGATAGAGATGAGAGCTAGAATTGGCTAAATGGAATCAATTACATTCAGTAATGGCAAAGTTCTTAGTTCAGGCTTGTAGCAGTGATGGAGTAAACTGCAAGTTTAAATCAAGTCTCTGGAGAACATCCCCAGCTGGGATGGGTCATTCAGTCCTTTGTGCAGAGCTTCTGTTTGTAGCAAAGTCCCTCCAGAGGTAAGAAGCAGGATTGAAGACAAGATGGAGATGAGGCAACAGCCTTATATAGGCACTTCCAGGTGTAAGAACACTTCTTTGTTCTTACTGTGGAAAATTACAGCAAAATGGAGTTTGGAGTCACATGGGCAAGTCCCCTGCATACTTTACTGAGTCACAAGGCGTATCTGCCTCCTCTCAGTGGGTCAATTGTGTAGCTGATGGTCCTTAATGGGACATCAAGCAGGCTAAGCAGAGCTGACACGAACTTGTCTGGGGTGTTACCCAGAACTACAGCACCAATTTGAAATACAATATACAACCAATACTTGTAACTTCAACTGCATAATGATACAGACATACAGACAGCATAATCATAACCAGCAACTCATAACTTGGTCTTAGACACCTTATATGACCCCCTTTACATAAGATTTGGTGCCACTACAGGACCTTGGTTGCAAACCATGTTCTATATGGTCCCAGTTTATATCAACGTCACAGGGTGGAAATAATGTAAATAGGCTTTTGTTTCCTTGAATAGTGAGGAAGAAATAGATACCTATCATCCAAGTGGAAGGTGGGATGCTTGTTGTGGATACTAGGGAGAAATGTACTGGTGGGCTTTTGGAACCAGAGAAGGAGGGCACTCTTCTGCCTATTGTCCCATGTTTCTCCTCTTTATTCTTGTAACTTCCTTACTTCTTGCAATCTCAGGAAATGCCTGTCTCTGCTTTTAGGGGAGGCCTTATTTAAGGCCTGGTGGTGTTGCAGAGGCAAAGATAACTTGAGAAGCCTGAGTTAGGCTGCTGTTGTTTTCACTGGATCAGCTGACTGATAATTCCTTCAGGTGGTCAATCTGCAAAGGTTTATTTGAAAAAAAGAACAAATGCCTCTTTTGTGAAAGTGACCATGACACTCCCGGGTGACAGGCACATGTTCATTTTAGTTGCAAACAACCATCAAGACATGCAAGAATGATCCAGGGAAGTGGGAAAATCAGATGTCTGGGCATGAAATAAGCAAATAGAGTTCAGCTTTAAAAAATGCCAAATAAGAAATCTGGTGGAAAATAATTTGAAATATAGATATTGAGTGGGAGGGAGAAATCTGGAAAGTAATGCTGAAAGACATAGGAGCAGTAGTGGGCAGCAAATTAGACCCACATTTGATATGCAGTATGGCATTGAAAAGAACTATTGCAATTCTATGCTGCATACATAGTGGCATCATAGAGCAATACTGCTCTGGTGTTCCCATGGCTAGAATAAAGTCAATAACACTTCCATAGTGCCTAGCTGGATCTTTCAGTCCATCATGTGATCCAACATCTTTAGCTCATACAACTGTATGTTTATTAGGTCCCTATATGTACAGTCAAACTTGTTTGTTTTTAAAGGGTTTGTTAGAATGTCATCAAGTAAAACTTAATTATGAAAAAAGATAAGCTTTTGGAGCAATTTTATACTATATTACTCTGAAAGAATTCAGAACTTATAAAGCATTGAAAATAAACAATGGAATGCAAAAATTAAAGATGTACTGCAAGAATTTTTTAAACATTTTTTCTTGCAAGTGAAATTTTAAAATATATCTATAAAATATAGCTGTGTCAAAATGATTTCTCGCAAGATTTATGTGCTTCAGAAAACACCACATTGCATAATGTATTAACCTATTTAAAATATTCTTTTCTGACATTACATATTCTTTATGCAGCATAATATGACACTTGTTGATGGCCAGCCAGGGAATGTTACAACATATGTGCCTAAAGTCTGTGATGCAGATGCCCCAAAAGGTAAGACACATGAAACTTTTGTTCAGTGCACACTTCCTGTGTTGCATCATTGTAGAAGATTGGTTTCTTCATTATATTTGTGTGCACTAGCAAGAGAAACCACTGAAATTTTATTTTCTTAAAAAATAATTGAGCATTTGCTCAAGCTTCTTTAGTGTTTATGTCCTCTGTGTTAAGGTTTACTTATGGAAGGTAGAAATTTAATAGTGAAAAGTGAAAGGTCATGCATTTAGGGATTAATAACAAGAACTATTGTTATAAGCTGGGGCGGCATCAGTTGGAAGCAACAGAGGAGGAGAAGGACCTCAGAGTATTGGTTGATCACAGGATAACTATGAGCCGTCAGTGTGATTATGGCCATGAAAAAAGCGAATGCGGTTTTGAGATGCAAAAGGTGAGGTATTTCTAGTAGAGATGAGGTGGTGTTAGTGCCATTATACAAAGCACCAGTGAGACCTCATCTGGAATACTGTGTGTAGTTCAGGTCTCCCATGTTTAAGAAGGATGAATTCAAACTGGAACAGGTACAGAGAAGGACTACTAAGATGATCCGAGAAATGGAAAACCTGTCATATGAAAGGAGACTCAAAGAGGTTGGCTTGTTTAGCCTAACCAAAAGAAGGCTGAACGGAGATATGATTGCTCTTTATAAATATATCAGAGGAATAAATACTGGGGAGGGAGAGGAATTATTTAAGCTCAGTACCCATGTGGGCACAAGAACAAACGAATATAAACTGGCCATCAGGAAGTTTAGACTTGAAATTAGACACAGGTTTCTAACCACCAGAGGAGTGAAGTTCTGGAACAGCCTTCCAAGGGGGGTAGTGGGGGCAAAAGATATATCTGGCTTCAAGACTAAGCTTGATAAGTTTATGGAGGGGATGGTATAATGGAATAGCCTAATTTTGGCAATTAATTAGTCTTTGACTACCAGCGGCTTGTGATGGGATGTTAGATGGCTGGGATCTGAGTTACTATAGAGAATTCTTTCCTGGGTGTCTGGCTGGTGAGTCTTGCCCACATGCTCAGGGTTTAGCTGATTGCCATATTTGGAGTTGGAAAGGAATTTTCCTCCAGGGCAGATTGGCCTGGGGGGTTTTCGCCTTCCTCTGCAGCGTGGGGCAGAGGTCACTTGCTGGAAGGTTCTCTGCACCTTGAAGTCTTTAAACTATGATTTAGGGTTAGGTTTGATACAGGAGTGGGTGAGTGAGATTCTGTGGCCTGCATTGTGGAGGAGGTCAGGCTAGATGATCATAATGGTCCCTTCTGACATTAGTCTATGATTCTATGATCATTGAACTAGGTAGTTTTGATTTGCTTTTTCAAGCTTTTCTTTGCAACTATAGCGCCCAGAGTCTTCAGCTTTTGAAAGATGAAAGCAGACACTCTGGAAAACAAGAAGTCATTTGGGAGAGGTGCTGTGCAGTACTGCTGCACACTAGCCCAGTTCAAGGCCTGAGTAACTATTAATGTTGAAGGGTTAAGATTGGTGCTTGTCTGTTTTCACTGCATTGTGATGACCCGCAAAATTGTGACAGCTAGGAGTCTCACTAGATTCCCCTCCCTCTCCCCAGTATTTACAGTAGAAAACAGGATTTAAAGCAAATATTGTGGATTTATCTGTTAAAGATATTTTCGAAACCTTAAATATCCTTAACAGTTGAACATGGAGGTTCCACATACAATCAAGAGTTGCAAATGTGTGCTCAACTGATTGCTTTCTTTCTCTAATAGATAGATGTTCCAGCTTACTGACGGAAGAATTTTTGTTTTAAATTTTATTGATCTAAAAATTCAGAGCATTGACTACAGCTTACAAGTGTGTGGCAGGTTTGGTAGTTTAGTTTCTGAAAACTGCTGATTTAGAATATCTGAGGACTACTTCTTCAAAAATTTTCTGCAGAAATTTTTTCCAGTTAATGATTTATTAACATAAGAACGATCATACTGGGTCATCTCAAAGGTTCATCTAGCCCAGAATCCTGTGTTCCAACAGTGGCCAATGCCAGGTGCTGCAGAGGGTATGAATGGAACAGGCAATCAACAAGTGATCCATTCCCTGTCCCCGATTCCCAGCTTCTGGCAAACAGTAACTAGGGACACCATCCCCACCTATCCTGCTAATAGCCATTAATGGACCTATCCTCCATGAATTTATCTAGTTCTTTTTTGAACCCTGTTATAGTCCTTGGCCTTCACAACATCCTCTGGCAAAGTGTTCCACAGGTTGACATTTAAATTGTATTCATTTGGACCGCTAACACTTTTCTCCTAAGCATTTATCTTGTATTTTAACATTTGTCTTTTTTTAGATGCAAGTACATTTTCTCCATATACTAATTCTAAATGTTTAGAATTTGAAGTATTTTATTTTTTACTGGCTTTGTGGACATACATAATTGTATAGTGACCTACTCAATTATAACCACTATTCAGATGTGGTGGAGATAGGAGCCCTGTGAACTTTATTGCACTTGAATTGTATTTTTCTTCTCAGTAGAGTGAGCAAAGAACCACCTGACAGAGATCATGTTGTTATGGCAACTAATCTTCTAAAAATAATTTCTATATTGTTAGAACTTTAATTGCCTTTAATATGGAATTCATTTCATGTAGATTTGTTTCTAACCAGTATTTTGCTTGCTGAAGATGACAGGTTGTTTATCTTTCTTCAAAATAAAGATGGAGTAAATAGTTTTGCACTCAGATTGTGTTACTATCAAATCTTTGATTTTATTTAGGTTCAGAACTGCAATGCTTAAACAATTTTAGCTTATATTTGAAAGTGTTAATACTGTCAAACAGTTTTTTTTCTGATATGTTGTCTCTGTATTTACTTCTAATATATAGATTAACTTAGTCTGAGTATCAGAGGCTATGATGACTGACCTGAAAAAGGTAAAGCAGAAGACAAGAGGAAATAGAGTAGATAAAATTTTGCCTTTTACCAGTTGAGAATCTCTGCATAAAAATTCCTTAACACAAATATGTACAATACATGAATCGTCCATTTACTTGTTCAGTCTAAGTACATACAGTTTATTAAAATAATTGTCTGTAAAGCAGCCAAAGATTTTGTACATCACAGTACCTTAGTGTGTTATAAAAGGAAACATTTATTTATAATAAGCTTCAGTAGAGTTAGGAGATATTTGAAGCAGGTGTATGATAGAGGACCTTTGACAGAATATGCACTTGCGTTTTTTTAAATACAGTAGTAAATTAGAGTATTGTTTCTCAGTCCACGTGTACTTTCTCAGATAACTTCTTGCTGCTACGTACTAGGGTGCAGTATACCCTTAATCTGCTTTTACCACTGAGTAACCTTCCAGTTCCCCTTTCATGATTTTAATGTATTAACCAAAATGTATTTTTCCTTAATCTTTTTGTTTGGAAATCTGGCCACTTAGCGTTCTTTTTTTTTGTAATTTGTGCAGCATTTATATTACTCCCAGGGGAATGCTGCACCAAAAAAATAAAAATTATATGCACAATACTTTAAAATTCTGCAAAATTTTATTTGTCAAAATAACACTACATAATCGCATCAGTTTCAATTACTTTGGTAATTTTGTTTCAAAATACCTGTCTGCAGGTATTTCTGTAATATACACACACACAAATTCCTCCAGTAGTGGAGTTGAAGAAACCCCTATGACAACCCAGTTCCTGTTTCACTGCTTCCTCTCTCCCCAGAGACCAGTCAGGTGACCAGACACCCAGAATCCCCCCCCGCCAACCCCAGCTGCAAGGCCCCCCCTTTCCCAGATACCCACACACCTTCCCCTGAGAGCCCAGTTATCTGACATGTTCTTTAAAAGTTAAAGTGATAGGGATTCTACAACCTCCCTTGGCAACCTACTCTTGTGCTTAACTATCGGTAGAAATTTTTTCTTATTTTTAACCTAAATCTTGCTTGCTGCCCATTAAGCCCTATCTTCAGTAGAAATGGAGGACAATTGATCATTGTCCTCTTTCTAACAGCCCTTAATATATTTGAAACCTGTTAGGAAAATACCTCCTCAGTCTTATTTTCTCATGCCTGAACATGTCTGGTTTTTTACCTTTTCCTCATGTTTTCTAAATCTTTGATCAATTATGTTGCTCTCCTCTGGACTCTCTCCAGTTTGTCCATCTCTTTTTTTTTTAATTAAAGCATGACACCCAAAACTGGACACAGTACTCCAGCTGAGACCTCACCAATGCTGAGTACAGCAGAACAATTACCTCCCTTGTCTGTCTTATGACGCTGCCACTAATAAACCCAAGAATATTACCCTTTTTTTTCAATTGCATCACATTGTTGGTTCGTATTCAATTTGTGATTCAATGTAACCCCTAGATCTTCTTTAACAGTATTACTGCATAGCCGGTTATTCCTCATTTTGTATTAGCGCATTCCTTTTTTCCTTCCTAGTATTTGCCTGTATTGGATTTTATAGTGTTGATCTTAGACCAATACTTCAATGAGTCAAGGTCATTTTGAATTCTAATCCTGTCCTCCAAAGTGCTTGGAGGTCCTCCTCCCTAAGTTTGTCGTCTACAAATTGTATAAGTATGTTCTCCGCTCCGTTATCCAAGTTGTTAATGAAAATATTGAATATTACTGACCCCTGCAGAATCCCACCAGATAGGCTATCCCACTTTTGCCAGCAAACCATTGATAACTACTTTTTGAGAACAGTTTTTCAGCTGCTATATTCACCCACATCATAGTAATTTAATCTAGACCACATTTTCCTGGTTTGCTTAGGAGACATTTTGTGGGACTGTGTCAAAAACCTTGCTGAAATCAAGATATCACATCTACTGCTTCCCCCCACCCCTCCATCTCCTTGGCAAGTAATCCTGCCAAAGAATGTATGCATCACATTATTTTATTAATTGTTTATAAATATAAAGTGTCCTAAGCAACAGGACAGATTCTTTTTCTTGTTCTCCTGCCTTCATATTGCACAGTGATTAATACTAGTACTCTTGTATCTGGTATACTTCAGGGACATGGTGAAAAATTTGTTTGGGATGGGATATTTTGAATAAGATTTTGGAGTACTAGAAGCAATTTTTAATCCTTTGTAAGATTCAATTTTTACCTTTTTAAAAAAAACAAAACAAAAAACCAAAACACCCCTAGTGTTCAGTACTGTACATGTTAACAGCTCTTTTTAGCAGGGTTTAAACAGCCAGGCTCCCGATGTTGAAAGGTTTTTTTTGTTTTTGTTTTTCCCTCTTTGGGCTCTCTTAGTGCCTGCCTACGCTACTTCTTGCTCTCCAGCTTTCCCTTCAAAGGAAAGTTAATTGTATTAGGGCATGCTTCCTGCATTTTTACACAGACAGGCAGTAGGGCAGTTGCAGCGATCTCTCTTTTTTGGACCCACTGCTTGTATCCTGACTTTACTCTCTGGTGGACCTGGACCTAATCACACAGCAGAATGATTGTCAGTAACTGGCAGAGAATTCTGGAGCATGAATAAAGCCATTAAAAGCAAGAGAAGAGAGTTCTGAGCCATTTGAATAGGCAGTGACCGTTTTTATGAATTCTTCAAGCAAAAGCTTGTGCATTCACCAAATCGCTTTTTTGTTAATGTCAGTTCTGTCAATGTGAAAGGCCTCTAAGTATCACACTTTGTCTCACCACAAGTAGTGAAAGCCACCAAACCTAATTATAATTAGAAAACATTAATTGTACTCTGTGTCTTAAATACTGTCAGTGTAATGTTGGGATCTCCTGCTGCTAGGAAATTGCTTTAACTTGACCTCTCCTGTGACAGTCTGCTCATTATATAGTTGTTGATCTTCAGGAAGAGCTCAAGAGACCCTGTACTTTTCAATGTAACTGGATGAAAGTATAGGCAAGTGTTCTTTCTGCAACTTTTAACACTTGCTCAATATGAATGGGATGGATACAGGAGGACTGCCTGTTTCACTGTCCACTGACGGGGCCTGTGACAAAGTGAAAAAATTCTGTGAAGCTTAGCCGTAAGAGCTGATTGTTGAAAAGTTGGACTGGAATCATGGGTATTTGCATTACCTGCAACTTGACAGGAAAACCCATGGCCTTGTGATTGGAATCCACTCTGTTGAATCCTGAAAGCCATTTGGACACACTGAATTCAGTAGGAAGCTTTAGGGGTGATCACACACAAACTGAAAGGAACTTAATGATGCTATGAAAATTGTGAACCCTAATAAAGGCAGTCACCAATGCAGGTCTCCACCACTTTGTGAAGAAATGAGCATTCAGCATCATCAGATCCTTTTCTATATTGATGCTTGTTTTCCTAGATTCATAGGTTCCGTGGCCAGATGGGACCATTGTGACCATCTAGTCTGACCTCCTGTATAACACAGCCCACAGAACTTGACCAAAATAGTTCCTGGAGTGTATCTTTCAGAAAAACATCCAGTCTTCGTTTAAAAATTATCAGTGATGGAGAATCCACCATGGCCTTTGGTAAATTGTTCAGTGGTTAAGTACTCACCATATTTGCAGTCTGAATTTGTCTATCTTCAACTTCCAGCCATTGGATGATGATATAGCTTCTGCTAGAATGAAGAGCCTATTGTTAAGTATTTATTCCCTATGTAGGCACTTGTAAATTTTGTCATGTGAAGCACCTATAATTGGGTGTTTGAATGCACAGAAGAGGCAAAGATTTTCATTGCTGAATATGGATCTGGCCTTGCTGAATATTTCACTGATCCACATTACCTTTTCGATATGCTTCCCTCCAGGGACAGAATAAAATAGGGGTTCTCAGTGTAGGTGTTGCAAACATGTGTCAGGGTGTTCAGACCATCCTGCCACATTACTTTATAGAATGGGATCTTGGGGGAGAGGAAGTAGTCCCAGTATGGAAAAAATTGAGAGCCAGTTCTGTACACAAACCCTTAAAGCAAGATTCCTCCTCTCCCATCCACCCACATGCCAACGATTTTATAAGCCAACTGAGGACAGATATAACACAGTTGAAAAGATCATGTATGAGAGCAGATGGAAACAATGCCAGAAAGGAGATTAATATTGGAATGCTAAGGAGGAATTTGAATAGAATAAGAACTGGAAGAAAGGGCTGTTTCAAGCACAGTAGGCTGTGTAAGGGAACGCAAAGGGTGTATACAGTGTTGCTTTCGTTAAGGTAAAGGTTTTGATTTGAGGAAAATGAGGAAGGTTGACAATTCTCTTGCAACTCATTCCACTTATTTATTTGCCACTGAGTACCTTCCCTGTCTCTAGGATCTGGTACCTAAATCCATTTTTAGTACCATTATTTTCAAGGTTAAGAGGTGACTTGATCAGAGTCTATCAGTACCTTCATGGTGAACCAATTTTGTTAAGACTCTTCAGTCTAGAAAGGTATAACAAGATTCAGTGGCTGGAGGCAGAAGCTAAACAAATACAGACAGAAAATAAGATACAGTTTTTAACAGTGAGGGTAACTAACCATTGGAATATTGGTTGTGGTGGATTCTGAATCACTGGCAATTTTTAAATCCAGATGAGAAATATATCCAAAGGATGTTCTAGTTCAAACAGGAATGAATTCAGGGAAGTCCTATTACCTTTGTTAACAAGGAGTTAGACTAGATGATCATAGTGGTGCCTTCTGGCCTTAAAATCTATGAATCAGAGTTGTCATTTAACCAATATGGAGGTCTTTAAAAAGAGAAAATGTGTAGGGGTTCATTGTACTGGATTCTTTTGTAAAATTAACTAGGCCATCTCTTGGGAGAGATTAGGGGGCTCCTGTTGTTTTTGGATTCCTTTCAATTGGAACTTAGATTTCTTAAGGCCAGAAGGTCCCATTCAATCACCTAGTCTGACCTCATGTATGTCATAGGCCACTGAATGTCACACACTTACTCTTTATTGTACCCAATCATTTGTGTTTGAGTAAACAATATCTTCCAGAAACCCATCCAGTCTTGATGTCAAGACATCAGAGATGAAGAATCCACCACTTCCCTTGGTGTTTTGTTTTTGCATGGTAAATTTCCCTCACAGTCAAAGATATATGCCTAACTTCTCATTTGAATTTGTCTGGCTTCAGTTTCCAGTCATCTTGTCTCTTTATGCATTTTCCCACTAGCTCTTTAGTGCCTTGTACATTCTACCCATGAAGGTACATATGCACTGTAATCAGATTCTGTCGTCTTTTTGATCAACTAAACAGATAGAGCTTGGCACTTTTTCCAGTTTTTGAATCATTTTGTGTGGTGCTCTTCTGCACTCTCTAATTTTCAGCATCATTTTTGAAATGTGGACACACAAACTGCCTGCAGTATCAGTCTCATCATTGCCATATGCAGATGTAAAATCATCTTCCTGCTCTCTGCATCAGGCTGAGTCCAAAACTTGTGGAACCCTGCTAGAAACACCCCCATTCTATTATGATTATTCTTCATTAACAACAACTACTTGAGGTCTGCTAGTTAGCTAGTTCGTAATCCATTTAACATACTGTATTGTGCTAATTTTTTAATTGGAGTGATTGGTACTAAATCAGGTACCTTACAAAAGGCTAAATACGTTACAGCTAGAAGTTTGACTGATAAAAGTAACTTCATAATCTCAGAGTGAAATCATGTTTGACAAGACTTATTTTCCATAAAACCACGTTGCCTGACGCTAATTATATTCCCATTGTTCATCAGCTGAATCCCTTATCAGGCTTTTTATTATATTGACTGAGATTGATGTCAGTGTAACTGTTTTATAGTTACCCAGGTTACCTTGCTTCCCCTTTTTTTGAATAGTGGCACAATATTTCAATTCTTTCAGTCTTCTGGGATTTCCATGATAGTCCAAGCTCTATTAAAAATTAACACCAATGGGACAGACATTTCCTAAGCCAACTCTGTTAGAACTCTTGAATGCAGATTATCTGGGCCTGCTGACTTTAAAATGTTTATCCTTACTAGATTCTGTTTAGCAATCTCCCTCTGAAGCACCTGGCATTGGTTCTTATTAGAAGACGGGATATTGGGCTAGATGCTAAGTTTAGAGAACTTAGCATCTAGCCCAGTATCCTGCTCAGCTGCCTATTAAGCCCCTCACAGAGATTCAGGACTGTGGCAGGGAGAGATGCCTCTTCAGCGGACCTGCTTCAGTGGGGAGAGGCGCCCCTCCCTTGGCCCAGCTCAGCCCCACTGGAGCTGCCGGGAAGAGGAGCCCCTCTCTCAGCCCCACTGGAGCTGCCGCCGGGGAGAGGCACCTCTTCCTCAGTCCCGAGAGAGAGGGTGGGGGGGTATACTCTCTCCCTGTTGCAGCCCCAGGACAGCCTGCACCCTCAAACCTCTCATCCCTGGTCCCATCCCAGAGCCCACACACCTCGCACCCCAAACCTTTGCCCCAGTTCTGAGCCCCTTCCCACACCCTAAACCCCTCATTCCTAGCCACACCCCAGAGATGCTTCACCCCTAACCGGAGACCTCATCTCCCCCCACAACCCTCTGCTTCAGCCCTAAGCCCCCTCCCACACTCCAAACCCCTTGGCACCACCCCCACCACATGAGTTTTATGTGCACCAATATGAAGGTGATACCACATATTACCTCCATATAGGTGCACATAACAAAATTCATTCCACACATGGACATAAAAAATTAGAGGGAACACTGGCTAGATGGACTATTGATCTGACCCAATACGGCTGTTCTTATATTCTAGTTACTAATGAACTGGAAAGTACTTTCTCCTCGTCCTCCCATGCTAAAAGTGCATAATCCTGTTTTTAAATATAGAACAGAAATATTTTCTGAACAATTCTGCCTGTTCTGTATTAACAATTTTACTATGTCAGTCTAGCAGTGAGCCTATCCTATTGTTAAGATATTTGTTCCTAATATACTTAAACTCCTTACTGCTCTGCAAGCTGTTCCCTGGCTTGTTGGGTGTCTAAAGAAGTCCCAATTTTTATTCATATTGGTCTATCTGAATTTTTTTCTCCCAGTCAATTTTGTTTGTAATTTTCTTTAACATTGGGAAATTAACCACTTGGAAGTTGTGTGTATGTATATACATATATATATATATTATCAATATATCTGTCTATATAATGGAATATATAGAATCTATAGTGCCGGTTAGGACTGTCCTCTGTTTGCCCATATTTAATGTAAGCAGGTCATGATCATTGATCCCTAGGCAACCATCAAATTTCAATCCAGTGATTGATCTTTCTCAGTCATAATGAAATCCCAAAGAGTTACCTCAAATTGAGTGCAATATCCTATTTAAAAGTTGTAGAGGATGGGGTGGGTTTTTTACATTTTAATGATGTTTAACTATTGGCTGAATGAGACCTCCCACATACAGTAGACCCTCCCACTATAACAAACTCCTGGCTATACGGAACAAATGGCTTGGATCCTCAGGGGTTTGTTGTTGTTAAAGTGTACTGTATGTTTCTCAAAATGGAGTCCCCCATAACACCTCAGTTTCTCTTTCTGCATTACAAATAAATGCTTAGAGTAATTCATCTTGTTCTCTGTTTGATTCAGTGATCTCCAACAGATGCCAACCAGTATCCCCCTCCTTGGCTTTATTAGTTAGCACATTAATTCATGTGCGTTCAAAAACTCTGGTTCTGCGTTATCAGTAAAATATGTAATGCCACTTATGTAAATCATCTGTGAGTGGAGGATCTGGGAGTTGTGGTGGATCACAACGTCAACATGAGTCAGAATTTCAAAGCTGTTACAAAAAAAGCACATTCCATTTTAGGTTTCATTAACGAGGCACAGCATGCAAGTCACGGGAGGTGATAGTACCGCTCTGTTTGGTGCTGGTTAGGCCTCAGCTGGAGTACTGTGTCCAATTTTGGTCACCAATGTATAGAAAGAATGTACAGAAACTGGAAAGGATCCAGAGGCAAGTGACAAAGATGATCAAAGAGATGGGATGCAAACCGTATGAGCAAAAGCTAAAGGAAATGGGTATGTTTAGTTTGAAAAAGAGGAGATGATAGTGGTCTTCAAATACACAAAGGCTGCCATAAATAAGATTGAGAAAAGTTCACTCTTGCCACAGAGAGCAGGATAAGAGGCAGTGGGTTCTAACTATAGCATAGCATATTTAGATTAAATCTCAGGAAAAACTTCCTAACTGCAAGAACAGTAGGACAATGGAACAGACTGCTTCGGGAGGTAGTGGAAGCTCGTTCACTGGAGGTTTTCAAAAAGAGGCTGGATAGCCATCTGGCTTAGATGGTTTAGATACAACAAATCCTGCAGCTTGGCAAGGGGTTAGCCTAGATGACCTTTGCAGTCCCTTCTAACGTTATGGTTCAGTGATTCCATGATCCCACCAGGTCTCAGTAATGCCAATTAATTTCTTATAAATGAGAATTTCCAGTTCTTCTTGCTGGTTACCCATATTCCTCGTGTCCTATATATAGGTAATAGAAACATTTATCTTCACATTCTTCGCCACGTCAGTTGAACTTCTTAATCATGTGCTGAGTATGAGTTTACTGCATTTGCCTCCTTCACACTCTCCTCTTCTTTTTTTAGTTTAATGCTATCCTGGTTGCTCCAGTTAGTATAGACCTGAGAAGAGCTTTTTTTCCTAAGCCATTTCTAAAGTTTGTTTCTAAACTGTAGCTAGTTTGTTCTGATTACTATATTTGAGGAACATATCTTTCTTGTGTATATACGTGTGAAGTATCACAGGTACATACATCTGTCATAAACAGATAGCTAAGGGTTAATGTCTCTTTCACCTGAAGCACCTGACCAGAGGACCAATCAAAAAACCGGATTTTTTCAACTTTGGGTGGAGGGAATTTTGTGTCTGAGGTCTTTGTCTTTTGTCTGCCTGGCTGCCTGCTTTCTCTGAGCTTTGGAGAAGTAGTTTCTTTTTTCTAGTCTTCTGTTTCCAAGTGTAAGGACAAAGAGATCAGATAGTAAGTTATATGGTTTCTTTTCTTTGGTATTTGCATGAATATAAGTGCTGGAGTGCTTTGATTTGTATTCTTTTTGAATAAGGCTGTTTATTCAATATTTTTTTAAGCAATTGACCCTGTGTTGTATCATCTTAATACAGAGAAAATATTTGTACTTATTTTTCTTTCTTTTTATATAAAGCTTTCTTTTAAGACCTGTTGGAGTTTTTCTTTACTTCAGGGAAATTGAGTCTGTACTCACCAGGGAATTGGTGGGAGGAAGAAATCAAGGGGAGATTTGTGTGTTGGATCGCTAGCCTGATTTTGCATTCCCTCTGGGGGAATAGGAAAGTACTTTTGTTTCCAGGATTGGGAACGGAGAGGGGGAGTCCCTCTGTGTAGTTTCACAGAGCTTGTGTCTGTGTATCTCTCCAGGAGCACCTGGAGGGGGGAAGGGAAAAAGGATTATTTCCCTTGGTTGTGAGACTCAAGGGATTTGGGTCTTGGGGTCCCCAGGGAAGGTTTTTCAGAGGGACCAGAGTGCCCAAAACACTCTAATTTTTTGGGTGGTGGCAGCAGGTACCAGGTCCAAGCTGGTAACTAAGCTTGGAGGTTTTCATGCTAACCCCCATATTTTGGACGCTAAGGTCCAAATCTGGGACTGAGGTTATGTCATGGTGGCAGCGGTGGGATATAGACAGAATCCAGAAGCCAGTGGAAATATTTTATTTTTCTCTTTTCTGCTAAGGGCTTTTTAGCAGAGAGAAACGGTTGGTTTTAAAAGGGAACCAGAGAGAATTTTTTTTTCTGCTCTCTCTCGCAGTTTGTGGCTTGCATGTTAAGGGTCTTTTGTCATGCAATTGCCCTCCCATTAGGAGGCAAGTACCAGCACTTATAGGCATGCAAATAAAGTGGTTTTTCTGGTTTCCCTTCATTGAACATTAGCTAGAGAGAGAAAAGGACAAAAAACACTGTTGCTAGGCAGACTTCAGGAGGCAACAGAGAACCTGCAATTCAGAAGATAAACACCGGAGGGCACCCCAACACAAGAAAACAGGAATCATGACTTCTAAGGCAAAAATTGAGGCCCAAGAGCAAGTCAGAGAAGCTGAACACAGGCGACAACTGGAAATAAAACAAACAGAGATGGAAATAAGAGAAAGAGAAAGAGAGGCGGCCCACCGCCGAGAAATGGAAAAACAACAAAAAGAAAATGAAGAGAAGGAAAAACAGAGAAAACATGAACTGGAGTTGGCAAAAGCTGGGCTGCATGTGCCAGCCAACCCTAACAACCCGGCGCCAAATATTGCTCCACAGCACAGGAAATTTCCCACCTACAAGGCAGGTGATGACACCGAGGCCTTCTTGGAAAATTTTGAAAGAGCCTGTCTTGGGTACAGCATCCCCGAAGACCAGTACATGGTAGAATTAAGGCCACACCTCAGTGGACCTTTAGCAAAGGTGGCAGCTGAAATGCCTAAGCAGCAAATGAATGACTATAAACTTTTTCAAACCAAGGCCAGATACAGGATGGGGATAACCCCAGATCATGCCCGTCGGCGCTTCAGAACCCAAAAGTGGAAACCAGAGGTGTCATTTCCCAAACACGCCTACTACATTGCAAAAAAACTATGAGGCCTGGCTAACAGGAAACAACATTCAAACCTTGGAAGAACTGAACCTCCTCATACAAATGGAGCAGTTCTTGGATGGTGTTCCTGAAGACATCACACGGTACATACAAGATGGAAACCCCAAGAATATCGCTGAGGCGGGGGAGATTGGAGCCAAATGGATGGAACTGGCAGAAAGCAAGAAAGCTACTGTCAAGGGGAACGATTACCCCAGGGGGCACACAGACCATAAACCCTACAACCGAGGACAGCCAAAGACCCCACATACCACCCAAGTAAAGCCACAGATACCCTACCCTTCAACCTCACCAGTCTCCAGTAACTCACCTCGGCCCAGTGACCCATCAGATGGAAGATGCTTTAAGTGTAATGAACTGGGACATATCAAGGCCAACTGTCCCAAGAACACCATGCGAGTGCAATTCATTACACCACCATCACACCAAAGATCCCCAGGCCCGGATGCCTCTCAAATACCCTTGGAGCGAAGGGAAAATTTGAGAGTGGGCGGAAAGAAGGTTACTGCGTGGAGAGACACGGGGGCACAAGTGTCAGCTATCCACCAATCCTTCGTTGACCCCAAATTCATCAACCCAAAGGCCAAAGTTACAATTTACCCCTTCATGTCACAAGCTGTAGACTTGCCTACAGCTCAACTGCCAGTCCAGTACAAAGGCTGGTCAGGAATGTGGACTTTTGCAGTCTATGACAATTATCCTATCCCCATGCTACTGGGGGAAGACTTGGCCAACCAGGTGAGGCGGGCCAAGAGAGTGGGAATGGTTACACGTAGCCAAACCAGGCAAGCTTCCAGACCCATTCCTGTTCCTGAGCCGTCCACAGAGGCCCCATCTGTGTTACCAGAGACCCAGACAGAGGTAGTGGACCCGGATTCCATGCCTACCACTGAAACAGCCACAGCATCTCCAGTCCCAGGCCCGGAACTGGAACAGCAACCAGCACCAGCAAGTGCAACTACATCTTCAAACTCAACGCCAGAGGGCGCCAGCGAGCCAAAACTGGCAGAAGCGACAGACAGCCATACCCAAAAGGCTCAGCCAGAGCCTGAAATACCCTCAGGTGCACCAGCGGAGAGCGGTTCACCAACAACGGAAACAACCCCATCACCTACATTGCTTCCAGAGGGACCAAGCCCAAGTCCACAGTCTGAGGAAGAACTGGTGACCCCAGCCTCAAGGGAACAGTTCCAGACTGAGCAGGAAGCAGATGACAGTCTTCAGAAAGCTTGGGCGGCGGCACGGAGCACCCCACCGCCTCTCAACTCTTCTAATCGATCCCGGTTTGTTATAGACCAAGGACTTTTATACAAGGAAATTCTTTCTGGTGGACACCGGAAGAATGGCAGCCGCAAAAACAGTTGGTGGTTCCAACTAAGTACCGGGGGAAGCTCTTAAGCTTAGCCCATGATCATCCCAGTGGGCATGCTGGGGTGAACAGAACCAAGGACCGGTTGGGGAAGTCCTTCCACTGGGAGGGGATGGGCAAGGACGTTGCCAAGTATGTCCGGTCTTGTGAGGTATGCCAAAGAGTGGGTAAGCCTCAAGACCAGGTCAAGGCCCCTCTCCAGCCACTCCCCATAATTGAGGTCCCATTTCAGCAAGTAGCTGTGGATATTCTGGGCCCTTTCCCAAAAAAGACGCCCAGAGGAAAGCAGTACGTACTGACTTTAGTGGACTTTGCTACCCGATGGCCGGAAGCAGTAGCTCTAGGCAACACCAGGGCTAACACTGTGTGCCTGGCCTTAACAGACATCTTTGCCAGGGTAGGTTGGCCCCTCCGACATCCTTACAGATTCAGGGTCTAATTTCCTGGCAGGGACCATGGAAAAACTGTGGGAAACTCATGGGGTGAATCACTTGGTTGCCACCCCATACCACCATCAAACCAATGGCCTGGTGGAAAGGTTCAATGGAACTTTGGGGGCCATGATACGAAAATTCATCAACGAATTCTCCAATAATTGGGACCTAGTGTTGCAGCAGTTGCTGTTTGCCTACAGGGCTGTACCACATCCCAGTTTAGGGTTTTCACCATTTGAACTTGTGTATGGTCACGAGGTTAAGGGGCCATTACAGTTGGTAAAGCAGCAATGGGAGGGGTTTACGCCTTCTCCAGGAACTAACATTCTGGACTTTGTAAGCAACCTACAAAGCACCCTCCGACACTCTTTAGCCCTTGCTAAAGAGAACCTAAAGGATGCTCAAGAAGAGCAAAAGGCCTGGTATGACAGACATGCCAGAGATCGGTCCTTCAAGGTAGGAGACCAGGTTATGGTCTTGAAGGCGCAACAGGCCATAAGATGGAAGCATCATGGGAAGGGCCATTCACGGTCCAAGAGCGCCTGGGAGCTGTAAACTACCTCATAGCATTTCCCAATTCCTCACTAAAGCCTAAAGTGTACCATGTTAATTCTCTCAAGCCTTTCTATTCCAGAGACTTACAGGTTTGTCAGTTTACAGTCCAGGGAGATGATGCTGAGTGGCCTGACGGTGTCTACTACGACGGGAAAAAAGACGGTGGCGTGGAAGAGGTGAACCTCTCAACCACCCTGGAACGTCTGCAACGGCAACAAATCAAGGAGCTGTGCACTAGCTTCGCCCCATTGTTCTCAGCCACCCCAGGACGGACTGAACGGGCATACCACTCCATTGATACAGGTAATGCTCACCCAATCAGAACCCCACCGTACCGAGTGTTTCCTCATGCCCAAGCTGCTATAGAACGGGAGATCCAAAACATGGTACAGATGGGTATAATCCGCTCATCTACCAGTGCATGGGCATCTCCAGTGGTTCTGGTACCCAAACCCGATGGGGAAATACGCTTTTGCGTGGACTACCGTAAGCTAAATGCTGTAACTCGTCCGGACAACTATCCAATGCCACGTACCGATGAGCTATTGGAAAAGTTGGGACGTGCCCAGTTCATCTCTACAATAGACTTAACCAAGGGGTACTGGCAAGTACCACTAGATGAACCTGCCAAGGAGAGGTCAGCATTCGTCACCCATGCGGGGGTGTATGAATTCAATGTCCTTCCTTTCGGCCTTCGAAATGCACCTGCCACCTTCCAGAGGCTGGTAGATGGTCTACTAGCTGGACTGGGAGAATTTGCAGTTGCCTACCTCGATGATGTGGCCATTTTTTCAGACTCCTGGCCCGAACACCTACTACACCTGGAAAAAGGTCTTTGAGCGCATCAGGCAGGCAGGACTAACTGTTAAGGCCAAAAAGTGTCAAATAGGCCAAAACAGAGTGACTTACCTGGGGCACCAGGTGGGTCGAGGAACCATAAACCCCCTACAGGCCAAGGTAGATGCTATCCAAAAGTGGCCTGTCCCACGGTCCAAGAAGCAGGTCCAATCCTTCTTAGGCTTGGCCGGATACTACAGGCGATTTGTACCACACTACAGCCAAATCGCTGCCCCACTGACCGACCTGACCAAAAAGACCCAGCCAAATGCAGTTAAGTGGACTGATGAGTGTCAAAAAGGCCTTTACCCAACTTAAGGCAACGCTCATGTCGGACCCTGTGCTCAGGGCCCCGGATTTTGACAAGCCATTCCTAGTAACCACAGATGCATCTGAGCGTGGTATAGGAGCAGTGCTCATGCAGGAAGCAACAGATCACAACTTCCATCCTGTCGTGTTTCTCAGCAAGAAACTGTCTGAGAGGGAAAGTCACTGGTCAGTCAGTGAAAAGGAATGCTATGCCATTGTGTACGCCCTGGAAAAGCTACGCCCATATGTTTGGGACGGCTGTTCCAACTACAAACTGACCATGCTGCACTGAAAGTGGCTTCATACTGCCAAGGGGAACAACAAGAAACTTCTTCGTTGGAGTTAGCTCTCCAAGATTTTGATTTTGAAATTCAACACATCACAGGAGCTTCTAATAAAGTTGCTGATGCACTCTCCGTGAGAGTTTCCCAGAATTCAGTAGTTAAAAAGTGTTCTTAAAATGTAGAAGTCTGTTAGTTATATACTTAGGAGTATATGTAAAGGTGTATGTGTTGTATTAATCTGTTTATTTTCAAGTTCTAGAAGGAAATCGCCGCCAGTGAGCTTCCCCACTGTCTGCAATTTGGGGGGGCGTGTCATAAACAGATAGCTAAGGGTTAATGTCTCTTTCACCTGAAGCACCTGACCAGAGGACCAATCAAAAAACCGGATTTTTTCAACTTTGGGTGGAGGGAATTTTGTGTCTGAGGTCTTTGTCTTTTGTCTGCCTGGCTGCCTGCTTTCTCTGAGCTTTGGAGAAGTAGTTTCTTTTTTCTAGTCTTCTGTTTCCAAGTGTAAGGACAAAGAGATCAGATAGTAAGTTATATGGTTTCTTTTCTTCGGTATTTGCATGAATATAAGTGCTGGAGTGCTTGATTTGTATTCTTTTTGAATAAGGCTGTTTATTCAATATTTTTTTAAGCAATTGACCCTGTGTTGTATCATCTTAATACAGAGAAAATATTTGTACTTATTTTTCTTTCTTTTTTATATAAAGCTTTCTTTTAAGACCTGTTGGAGTTTTTCTTTACTTCAGGGAAATTGAGTCTGTACTCACCAGGGAATTGGTGGGAGGAAGAAATCAAGGGGAGATTTGTGTGTTGGATCGCTAGCCTGATTTTGCATTCCCTCTGGGGGAATAGGAAAGTACTTTTGTTTCCAGGATTGGGAACGGAGAGGGGGAGTCCCTCTGTGTAGTTTCACAGAGCTTGTGTCGGTGTATCTCTCCAGGAGCACCTGGAGGGGGGAAGGGAAAAAGGATTATTTCCCTTGGTTGTGAGACTCAAGGGATTTGGGTCTTGGGGTCCCCAGGGAAGGTTTTTCAGAGGGACCAGAGTGCCCCAAAACACTCTAATTTTTTGGGTGGTGGCAGCAGGTACCAGGTCCAAGCTGGTAACTAAGCTTGGAGGTTTTCATGCTAACCCCCATATTTTGGACGCTAAGGTCCAAATCTGGGACTAAGGTTATGTCAACATCTTAATATGGGGCTGGTCAAAATTTTTCCTTTTTAGCTATTGAAAAATGCTGATTCATCAAAATTGAAATGTTGCATGGAAATATGATTTTTTTTATGGAACTAAACAAGTTTCCAGCAAAAGCCTGCCAGGTTTCGTACGTGCTTCCTTCTTCTCTGGTTTCTTGGCAATCTAGCCTGACAGGTGGCCAGGGCACCTAGGCTCTGCTGCTCCTGAGACTCACCAATTCTTCAGCAGCTCCTCTAGTGGGCTGTCAGAGCTAGGACTCCTTGGGCTTCTCAGGATCCTGGCAG
Organism: Gopherus flavomarginatus; assembly: GCF_025201925.1. Classification (NCBI taxonomy): domain Eukaryota; kingdom Metazoa; phylum Chordata; order Testudines; family Testudinidae; genus Gopherus; species Gopherus flavomarginatus. The sequence goes on from NC_066620.1 coordinate 162,437,883, forward strand.
CCCTGGACTTCCAGGTGTCGAGCTTTTAAGCAGCCCACCTGGCACTTTCCTCAGTTAGAGCCTGATTTGAAAGCCCACTGACATCAGTGGATAGACTCCTATTGGCTTTGGGTTCAGGCCTTGTTCAGTCTTCTATGCTTTATTCTGTTTCCAGTGACGTCTCTGCCTTAGAGTGTCATATCACAAACATTTTAGGCTATATCAAAAAGACTGAAATTAAACAAAAGGTAGCCTTTATCTCGCTCTGTCAGTTTTAAATATAAAACATATAAATAATATTCAGTACTATCACATAGTAGTATAACATAGAATACTATAACCTGAGTTAGGCTATTGGCAGGTCGGGAAGAAGGGGTAAATGTAAACATTAAATTATTGCTTCTGCCATGTGCTGCACACTCAATTTTTTTTACCAGTTTAAAAGTTTTTGTTCCAGAGCTATTCCCTGCCTTTAGACTTAGCAATTCATTTTGAACTGTAAAATCTTTAAAACTGCTATAACATCTTCAACTCTAATATGTGCTACCTATAGTGTGCTGTGCAAACTTTTTGCAAAGTCTTTCAGTATCTTTTCATTGAGCTGATATAGAAAAGGTGAAGTGAAAGTGCTTTCAGGTTCTAAAATTCTACATCATCACTAAGAAACCAAAGAAGCAACCATTTGCATCTCAGCTTAACTGTTGGAATTAGCAGCTGGTGGGAAAGGCAACTGGTATTTGAAATCGTGGAAACTATATGAACTGTAAAAGCTTTGAATAGCAGATGAATTTGGCTGGTGTAACGAGAGAAGCAGCAGCAGAGTTCGGCTTATAAACTGCAAGAACAGCCTTAGCAGCTGATTTAGTCTGGCGCATGATGGTAATATAGTGCAACAAAAAAGAAGTCTGCAGACTATTTGGGGGAAGTTTGCAAGAACCCAGCTTTGGGTCGAAACTGCAGAGTAACAGATAGCTAGAAACATAAACTGGAGAAAGTGGCCTGATTATGTGCAAAAAGAAAAAAGCAACTGAAACGCTCAAACTACTCGTCTTGTATGATGCATATTTTGTGCAGCATGGAGGCAGCTGTCAGTGCCACTCTGTGAATCACGTTCCAGAGAATGTTGTAAAACTGATACATGGGGCATCATCCTAAATAACAATTCCTTTTATTTTTGTGGAAGCATGAGTTCTAAGGTTATTCCAGGACTTTTCCCAGTAGGCAGCCTGGGTAATGCTAGGGCAGCTTAACACTTTTTTTTAATTGGGAAAATGTATGTAAAGAGAGAATATTTGATACTTCTCTTAGTAATATGTTTGATGGTATCTGAAAACATTTTATTTCCTTTCAGTTATTTCTGAACCACCAGTAGGGAATGGTGCGACTAACTTTCAGTTTGTGGTAAAAAAAAAAAAACTAAGTTGAAGGAAATGTTACATTCCATTTGATGTTAGTTTGCCCCTTTGAAATCTTAAGCAGAGGAAATTCCTGATTAGTTTTTGCCATCTGATTCTCACTGAGCTGTCTGATTTAAAGATTCTCTTACTGATGGGAGGAAGGGGGGGAAGGGAGCAGCTACTTTCTCTTTCTTCCTAGTTCTGTATCTCTGCCTCCCTCTGGTGGCAGTACGAAGGAATTTCATTGATTTGATATGGGAGGTGGAAGTGCCACTCTTCTGTGTCCAGGAAAAAGCACATAAATTATTTGACATCCTGCACTAAAGTATATATAGAATGTATCCTTATTTATGGGATAAGGGTCTCACTAAATATTTTTCGTCCTTCAGCTTCTTTCTCAGCCATAGTTAGAAAGCTCAATATTGTATTGTGTTCTCATTAGTTGTTTTTCCATACAACCGTAGATTGTTGGCAGCTCATTAGCATTTTCTGGGAATGTAGACCACTGAGAAAACACATCTTCGTCCTCAGCCACTGTCACCAGAGACGAATGTCACATTGTAGTCATATCACATGACAAGGAACTGCCATAGTTACTTATTATATAGTCCTGTGCCTGATATTTAAGATCCAGGAAGGCAAGGTCTTTCTTTACACTCCCTCATGGCAATCTTTCAGATTTATTGAGTTACATCACTGTATTTAGCTCTGAGACGGCACTACCTGGCTACCAAATTTTTGTCACGGTGGAAATCCTAGAATAGTATTGGACATGCCTATCATGGAATTTGTATGCTCTCACTAGAAAGATGTTGTGGCTAAAATGAAAGAGCTGTGGCTCCAATATTTCCATTTTTGGCACCATCAAAGCTCTCTACAAAGATTTGATAAAAAATAGACAACCAGTTACTACTGTGAGTGCTTGCTCATGTCCATTCCACATGAGGAGTGCATGAGCCACATGCACAGTTGCTGGAAAATTTTCCCTCAGTAGCATTCGTTGGGCCGGCTCTTATGTGCTGGTATAAGGGCCACTGCCAGCCCAAAACTCTGTTCCTTCTTACTGCCCGTGATGGCTGTTGAAACAATTCCTCTTACTTTTAGAAAGGCATTATTCAATGATTTTTTTTTCTCTTCAGCTTAGTTACCAGTCTTAGTTTAGCAGTAGTATAAATAGTCTAAATAATATTAGTGTAGATAAATATCCTAGAGGGCCTCCCTTCATCTTGAAGGCAGAAATGCCCTGGTTCCCAAGCTTCAAACTTTGTGCCTCCTGTGGGAAGCCTATGCCAGTGAGAGACCTACAGTCCAAAGTGTTTGGTAGAGGCTCACATAGGAGAGCGCTGTCAGATCTGTCAGGTTTCAGAGTAGCAACCGTGTTAGTCTATATCCACAAAAAGAACAGGGGTACTTGTAGCATCTTAGAGACTAACAAATTTATTTGAGCATAAGCTTTCGTGGGCTACAGCCCACTTCATCAGATTCATGTAATGGAAAATACAGTAGGAAGATAGATATAGACAGATATTCTCTCTCTCTCTCTCTCTCTCTCTCACACACACACACACACACACACACACACACACACACACACACACACACACACACACACACACACACACACACACTATATGGAGAATTATCAGTTAAGGTGAGCTATTTTCAGCAGGAGAGAAAAAGAACTGTTTGTATTAGTAATGAACATGCCTCATTTCCAGCAATTGACAAGGAGATGTAAAGAACTGTGGGGTGGGGCAGGGAATAAGTATGGGGAAAATAGTATTCCTTTTTGTAATGGCCCATCCACTCCCAGTCTTTATTCAAGCCTAATTTGGTGGTGTCCAATTTGCAAATTAATTCCAATTCAGTAGGCTCTCATTTGAGTCTGTTTTTGAAGTTTTTTTGTTGTAATATTGCGACTTTTAGGTCTGTAATCGAGTGGCCAGGGAGATTGAAGTGTTCTCCAACTGGTTTTTATAATTTTATAAGTCAATCTTTATAGCTAATGGATCTGTTTATTCTATCTGAAGCAGTGCATATGGTTTGAAGCATGTCAGAGGCTCCCCTTGGTATAACAAGCCTGGTACATATCAATTTATTTGTTAAATTGACAAACTTGTATAAGTTTGCAGCATCCAGTGGTCATAACTGGACAGTGCAAGATGCAGGTTCCTAGAGTTGTTTCTGGAACCGGAGATATTGGCTAGTGTCATTCGCTTGCAAGTAGCTGGGAGCAGTTTACATGCCAGAGACTCTGTATGAACAGCCCAGGAGTGGGGTGTTCTCACAGCATAGCAGAGTAAGCCTGGCTAAGAGTCAGGGATTGGAGTGGCCTAGCAAATCACTGGTCCAGATAACACCAGAAGGGAACGTCACAGGGGTCAATGTGTTCTCATTACCTTTGAGAAATGTGCTGGTATTGAGGCGTTCTAGCATGTTTGCGTGAGTGCTCTGTGCCTAGCACCTCTTAGAAATGTGTGGTTTTGCAATATCAGCCCAGTTCTTAACAGATTCTGTGAGCAGGGCCTGCCTTTTGTTCACAACCTGACTTTGTTTAATATCAGCAAAGCTTTGGCCATTACTTTAGCCCAGGCCTCTGCTAGACTTCTGATACAAAGGCTTCCTACTGCAACCATCGTTCCATCTAGTTAAGGTCTGAGCAAAGTAAGTCAACATGATTAAAATACCAGCGGATAGTCTCTATTAGTAGTGAAGCTGCATAAAGGTAGCAATAGTGGGGAAACTTGTAAGTCTAGTATGGACGTGATTCAATGGCTTCCTTAGTAGAGAATAGAGACAACTTGGTAGGTATAATCCTACCAGTTAGAGTTCACTTTACTTTTACAAATACTATTGATTGAAAAGTATCATCAATAAACATAGCATTTTGTCCTATTTAGGACAATTTGTTCAGTAAAGTTAGGTTGGGGCAGGTTTAGAACTCTATAAACTCCTTGCGCAGTCTTCATAACTCTTTCTTTGCTCTCTTTTTGCACCATGAGTTTATCTACTTTTCTATGTCGGTGACTTCTGAGTACAGACACCCTCTGGGTTACGCAGACCCGACCTATGCAAATCCGCACTTACGGGAAAAGTTCCGTAAGCTAGAAATAGGATTTATTTTTTGCGTAATGGTTGGGTATACGTTTGCATAAGTCGGAGAGAGACTGTATTCTCAGCTTTTAGCTTTGTGTCAAGGAAAAAGTTCTGTGCTCCACTTTTTACCCATGGCTCAGTGTAGGTATTAATTCCACTTACTATCTTTTTAGCTGTTGTAAAAGTGAGTGAGTACTTACACACACATCTAAATAAATACAAAAAAAATCCTGGGTCTGGTTTCTAGAAGGCTTGAGAAGTATAAAAGTTAGACAGTAGCACTGTGTCTACCATCTCTTGACTCCCTAGATAGCATGGGAAAATATACCGAGGTCCTAAAGGTCACAAAATTCCTGTTATGTGAGTAATTGCCACTTTTCTGATGTCACGCTAAGAAGGAATTAACCTTTAGTGCACACGCAGCATGGAGGGAAAGAAAATCAGCACCTGGCATTTTTCTTTTTTTACAAATATATATCTACTATGGAGTGCAGATGTGGAGATACTGCAAAATTAGTGTTGTTTTTCCTTGCTTCCCATTTTCCACCTTTTTGCTGTCCTTTAAGAAAGCATACCCTTGCTTCTCTTGTTACTAGTAATTAACTTTCATAACATTTTAGCCTGATAAAATTGTTCCTTTAAGGGTTTGTTTGCTTCTGCTAAATAAGGTGCAAGGTGGAATGAGTGATAGGCTTGTAACTTGGAACATTCCAAGGATAGTAATGTGTTGGCAAGCAGATGCTTACAGATCTGCAGTAAAGCCTCATTATGCTAGTGCATCAGGGACTCATTATTCATGCTGGACTGCACTGGGAGGCATTGAGTTTTGTAGGAATATTTCCCTTTATACTTTTTAAAAAGAAGGAGTGAAGGGACTTAATAAAGATAATTTTAAAAACAGACATGATTGACTTTAGAAAGCATAATGTTTTCAGGGAAAGCAGGCGTTCATCATAGTGTCTGATGACAGAAGAAAAGTGAAGTCATTTAGAGATTTTAAGAATTGAAGTACTGCAAACTACTTTAAACAGTACAACATTGCATTCTCGAAACACATTTTCGTTTCCAATTTTAAATATTTATAGTAATCAAAGATATATTTGTTTCAAAAAAAATTTAGTGTAATGTAACACAGTTCATCATTGTTTATAGAACAAAAAAGAACAGAAAATCTTGGTTTTAGAACCAGTTTCCAGGTTTGTGATTAGACATTCTGGATAATAGGCAATGAAGACTATGGGTACAAGATTCACACATAGAGCTGTTCATCAAAGTTTTTATGAATGTGCTGTTGATGTCCATTACTGTATATATTTGTGAATGTTTAGCTGTACTGCAGTGTATAAAAGATCAACTAAGTTGTCAGTTTTAAAGATCACCTGAAATAAAGAATAAAGGTGTAGTTGGGGGACTGGATGACTCAGGAGGTTGATCATGACGAATGTAAAAGATTATGCTCGTCAGTTTAAATCCTTCCTACTTTTGAAGTAACCAAAAACTCCTGTCATCAAATTGTACGGCGTGCACCTTGTTGATCACTTATTCTCCTTGCCATAATGTCAGAATACGGATACAATCTAAAACTTGGGCTTTATCACTAATCTGACTCAGTAACTCCTTCTTATCTTTGTCTGCAAAGGACACAGTGTCGGCTGTTGGTGCTTTCATGTTGTATGTGTTGCATAGCCTCTTTTGCCCAAACACCACTATCAGACAGGGTCTTCATGGTTTTCCATTTCCCCTTCCATTTCCCCTTTCCCTTGGACACCATTTGCTCCGAGCTCAATAGATCTTGGCAGTTGTTCGGTGGCACTATGCTGGAGAAAGATGGCAGCCTTCTTTCTGTCCTTTCCCTTTTACACTAGCAGTTGTCTTCCCTTTTCTGACTCCTTAAAAGGCCATTGTGGCATAACTGGCCCTTCCAAGTGTGTCAGCCAGCAACTTCCTTAAGTCATATGTACAGCTCTTTTAACTTAAATGTGTGAATTACTAGCAGTTTTACAGAAGGAGAATCATAGGATGAAGTGCAAAACTCAGCTAGGCCTTAACTGTGTTACACTAATAAAATAATACTAACAGGATCTTATAAGAGAGATGAGGCAAAATGCCAGGTTTATTGTAAATACAGAGAGCAAGAAATCAGGATATGCAATCCAGTATTTTTTCACTACCATTCCGTATTCATTCACACACTCATTCATACAAGTTCTGCTGAGTTGTCATAGTTACCTGCCTAGAAGTTGCTCGTGACAGAGTCCTGGCCAAGTAGCCTGCACACGAGGGTGGAGCCGAGTCCTTGTCAGATGCGCATCCGATGCTCCTGAAGGGTGGTTGCAGAACCAGACTCAGTCCCTGAGTTTTTGGTTCTGTTCTTATAGGATTTTGTCCTTATGCAGGTCTATGGGAATCACTTCATCATGCTGATGTTTGTTTGAAGTGATTATCTATCAGCCGGTGGCACATCCCTAACAGCTGAGAGTTATCTTGTTCCTGGAGTTTTCAGCCCTCCATCAGGGGAGGGGGGGCACTTGGGTGGATTCCAGCTTGCCCTCTGGAGGTCATTCAGTTATCTCCGTGCTAAGCATTCTTCAGCCATGGGAGATCACAGTTTTATAACTTACGCTTGCATTTGTTTTTCCAAAGAGAAATTTCATACCATCCCCCGTTTCAGGTACACAATCTGGATGTTTTTGGCTAGATACCACCAGAACACCCAGTCTCATTTACATTATAAGATCCACTGATAGGGTAGTCTTTCTTATATTAAGAGCTGCTGAGAGTCTGTCTTCCAGGCCTTTTAAACCTGCCAAATCCAAGATCTTTCTTCAGCGGAGCTTCGCATAATAGGCACCTATTTCACTGACAGTACATCTGCAGTTATGGAGACTTGTGATTGGCAGGTGGTTTGGGGAAGATAGAATTTAAGGCAGGAGTTATCAAACTGGGGGTTGGGATTTCTCAGGAGGTCATGAGATTATTACATGGAGGGTCACAATCTGTCAGCCTCCACCTCAAACCCCTCTTTGCCTCCAGAATTTATAATGGTGTTAAATATATTTTAAAGTGTTTTTAATTTATAAGGAGGATCGCACTCAGAGGCTTGCTGTGTGAAAGGGGTCACCAGTAAAAAAGTTTGAGCGCCACTGATTTAGGGAAACTTTTGAGGCTTATGAGCCAGAAATTGAAAACCATTTGCATGCCTTCCTTAACTGCCCTCTTCAGCTTAGCATGACAACTCTAATCAAAATCTATTGTATATGCACAGTATTAATTTCAAAGGGTCATATATTGGTGAGCTCACAACAAATTTTCTCTGGAACACTTAGAAGTACTTAACTCCACAAACTATTTTTATACTGACTTTGAACTTTCTACTCCGAGAAGTTTTTGACTTTAGAGCTGATTTTTTTTAAATCACTTTTTATAATGAGATAAATGTATTTGTTCATTCTGTTCCTACCCACATATTGGACCAGTTTTATTTAAACTTAAAAGTAGAGGGGAGAGGACCTAACAAATCAAGAATGGAAAATTTCAGTTAGGTGAAAGTTTAGAAAACTGTGACTAAAACAGAAGTAGAATTGTGAAAGCTGGTACAACCATAACTATAATGCTTGCTATGGCCATCAGTTTGATACTTCCCTTATTGTAAAAACAGTCTCCATGCTTCCCCAAGAATACTACTTTGGTGCGTGACTACAGCAAAAACAGATTATATTTGAAACTTGAACGCTATGGACATAAACTTTATTAGTGGCTAGTAAGGGTAGTAGTTTAGCATTATCAAGGACTAGTGTTTTTACTTAATTTGGGAAAAATAGGTAGGAGTTATTGAGTCAGTTCTTCATGCATAATAGGCATCTGCTGAGATTTTAGCAGAGCCCAGTCTTTCCCTTTGCTCCTACCCTTTCCTTATATGACTCTGCATTCTTCCTATTTGACCTTACATTGGGGACTGCATAAGGAAAGCATTATTTGTCTTAGGAACAAATCCAACTCCCGCTGAAGTCAGTGGCAAAACTCCCACTGATTTCAGTGTCAGTAGAATTTGCCCCATAGGTTGGTTCTGGGACAAATTGCAAGAAGATTGCAAATGTTTTATCAAAACAAACCTCCATTTAAAATAAACAAATCCCACAATTGTTGCTTTGGATACCATACCACTGTTACAGTTGCTATGTCATATCAACCTGCATTCCATCATGTTTCATGTAACTGTGCCATAAACATGCATTATGTGCACCTATCATGTAATGTACTCTTCTGTTATGGTTGTGACATTTACTGATTTTTTTTTTGTCATATCGTCTGTACTGTGGATGCTGCATTATGATGCTATTGGGTATGTCTACACATTTAAAAAAAAAAATTCATAGCAGAGAGTCAGAGCCCTGGTCAACTGACTTGAGCTCCTGCGTGTGGCTAAAAATAGCGGTATAGACATTTGAACTCAAGCTGGAGAGTGGACTCAGAGTCCCTCCCCACTCGCCAGATTCCAGCCTGAGCCCAAACATCTCCATGGCTATTTTTAGTCCCACGTTTAGGGCGCTACCATGTGTGTATTTGTCCACAGATTTAGTTCACACAAGCTTTGCTATATTTCTTTAATGAATTTTGTTGCATGCTTTAAAAATAATGGATGGGCTTTGGTGTATTGTCTGCAGTGAGATGGAAGCGCTCTTATCCTGCTCTGTCTTCTATTCTAGTGGTAATGATAGTAAAAATCTTCCTTTCACAATATTTTCCTTATTGTTTTCCCCTGCTTTTCTGCCATTTTATGTAGAAGCAGTGTTGGCAGGAGGCAGACTGAGCAATTTAAAAGCTCTTGCTTAAAA